>NW_028168250.1:0-35846 GCF_964237585.1 Gallinula chloropus | reverse complement strand
GGGACCCCCCAAAGGGCCTGGGAGCCCCTGGGACACCCCCAAACCCGGCCTGGGACCCCCCAAAGGGCCTGGGAGCCCCTGGGACACCCCTAACCCAGCCTGGGAGCCCCTGGGACCCCCCCAAACCCAGGCTGGGATCCCCAAACCCGGCCTGGGACCCCTGGGACCCCCCCCAAACTCAGCCTGGGACCCCCAAACCCGGGCAGGCACCCCCTGGGACCCCCCAAACCTGGGGCTGGTGGGCACGGCCTGCGGGCTGCGGCTGCAGCGCGGCCACGAGCCCCCCTTCCGGCGCCTCTCGGGTGAGCGCGACCCCCGAGCCGGGCAGGGACCCCAGACCCAGGCTGGGACCCGCTGGGACACCCCCAAACCGGGCCGGGACCCCCAAAACTGGCCTGGGACCCCTTGAGACACCCCCAAACCCCACCTGGGACCCCCCCAAACCCCACCTGGGACCCCCATACCCAGCCTGAGCCCCCCCAAACCCCACCTGGGACCCTCAAACCTCACCTGGGACCCCCAAACCCAGCCTGAGCCCCCCCAAACCCAGTCTAAGCCCCCCCAAACCCCACCAGGGACCCCCAAACCCAGCCTGAGACCCCCCCCAAACCCACCAGGGACCCCCATACCCAGCCTGAGCCCCCCCAAACCCCACCTGGGACCCCCAAACCTGGCCTAAGCCCCCCCAAACCCTACCAGGGGCCCCCAAACCCAGCCTGAGCCCCACCAGGGACCCCCAAACCCTACCAGGGGCCCCCAAACCCAGCCTGAGCCCCCCCCAACCCTGACTAAGCCCCCCCAAACCCAGCCTGAGCCCCCCCAAACCCCACCAGGGACCCCCAAACCCAGCCTGAGACCCCCCCAAACCCTACTTGGGACCCCCATACCCAGCCTGAGCCCCCCCAAACCCCACCTGGGACCCTCAAACCTCACCTGGGACCCCCAAACCCAGCCTGAGCCCCCCCAAACCCAGTCTAAGCCCCCCCAAACCCCACCAGGGACCCCCAAACCCAGCCTGAGACCCCCCCCAAACCCCACCAGGGACCCCCATACCCAGCCTGAGCCCCCCCAAACCCCACCTGGGACCCCCAAACCTGGCCTAAGCCCCCCCAAACCCCACCAGGGACCCCCAAACCCTACCAGGGGCCCCCAAACCCAGCCTGAGCCCCACCAGGGACCCCCAAACCCTACCAGGGGCCCCCAAACCCAGCCTGAGCCCCCCCCAACCCTGACTAAGCCCCCCCAAACCCAGCCTGAGCCCCCCCAAACCCCACCAGGGACCCCCAAACCCAGCCTGAGACCCCCCCAAACCCTACTTGGGACCCCCATACCCAGCCTGAGCCCCCCCAAACCCCACCTGGGACCCTCAAACCTCACCTGGGACCCCCAAACCCAGCCTGAGCCCCCCCAAACCCAGTCTAAGCCCCCCCAAACCCCACCAGGGACCCCCAAACCCTGCCTGAGCCCCCCCAAACCCCACCTGGGACCCCCATACCCAGCCTGAGCCCCCCCAAACCCCACCTGGGACCCTCAAACCTCACCTGGGACCCCCAAACCCAGCCTGAGCCCCCCCAAACCCAGTCTAAGCCCCCCCAAACCCCACCAGGGACCCCCAAACCCTGCCTGAGCCCCCCCAAACCCCACCTGGGACCCCCATACCCAGCCTGAGCCCCCCCAAACCCCACCTGGGACCCTCAAACCTCACCTGGGACCCCCAAACCCAGCCTGAGCCCCCCCAAACCCAGTCTAAGCCCCCCCAAACCCCACCAGGGACCCCCAAACCCTACCTGAGACCTCCATACCCAGCCTGAGCCCCCCCAAACCCCACCTGGGACCCTCAAACCTCACCTGGGACCCCCAAACCCAGCCTGAGCCCCCCCAAACCCAGTCTAAGCCCCCCCAAACCCCACCAGGGACCCCCAAACCCAGCCTGAGACCCCCCCCAAACCCTACCTGGGACCCCCATACCCAGCCTGAGCCCCCCCAAACCCCACCTGGGACCCTCAAACCTCACCTGGGACCCCCAAACCCAGCCTGAGCCCCCCCAAACCCAGTCTAAGCCCCCCCCAAACCCCACCAGGGACCCCCAAACCCAGCCTGAGCCCCCCCAAACCCCACCAGGGACCCCCAAACCCCACCTTTGCCCCCCCCCCCCACACCCCCCATTCCCTCAGTGCATTATACTCCCCCTCACCCCCTGAGGAAGGGAATTGGGGGGGGGGTTTGGGGGGTTGGGGGGTGTCCCTACACCCCCTCCCCCTCCCTCTGTGCCCCCCCCTGACTCTGTACCCCCCCCCAGTGGTTTTTGGGGAGCACTCCCTGCTGGTCACCGTCTCAGCACAGAAGCTCTTCGTGGTCAAGAGGCAGAACCGGGTCCCTGAGGCTGTGGTCGTCTGAGGGGGGGGCTTTGGGGGGGGGGACACCCCTTAGGTGTCCCCCCCCCCAGCCCCCACCTCCCCAGAAGCCCCCTCCCCAAATTTAGGGGGGTCTCCTGTGTGTCATCCTGTCTCCTCTCCTTGATATAGAGACCCAGGGGGGGGTCTGGGGGTGTCCCAGGGATTTGGGGGGGGGGTTTGGGGGGACACACCCCTTTCCCCCCACCCCCACCTCCCCAGAAGCCCCTCCCCAAATTTAGGGGGGTCTCCTGTGTGTCATCCTGTCCCCTCTCCTTGATATAGAGACCCAGGGGGGGTCTGGGGGTGTCCCAGGGATTTGGGGGGGGTTGAGGGGGGGTTTTGGGGGGGGGACACACCCCTTATCCCCCCCCCTCCCCAGCCCCCACCTCCCCAGAAGCCCCCTCCCCAAATTTAGGGGGGTCTCCTGTGTGTCCCCCCCCCCTTGCCATAGAGACCCAGGGGGGTCTGGGGGTGTCCCAGGGATTTGGGGGGGGTTGAGGGGGGTTTTGGGGGGGGGGGGGGGGAGACCCCTTATCCCCTCCCCAGCCCCCACCTCCCCAGAAGCCCCCTCCCCAAATTTAGGGGGGTCTCCTGTGGTCACTCTGTCCCCCCTCCTTGATATAGAAACCCAGGGGGGGTCTGGGGGTGTCCCAGGGATTTGGGGGGGACACACCCCTTTATCCCCCCTTTATACCCCCCCTCAGCCCCCCACAGCCCCCTCCCCAAATTTGGGGGGGGGTCTCCTGTGTGTCCCCCCCTTGCCACAGAGACCCAGGGGGGTCTGGGGGTGTCCCAGGGATTTTGGGGGGCTGGAGGGGGTTTTTGGGGGGGTGTTGGGGGTTTTGGGGGGCTGGGGGGTGTTGGGGGTCTGGGGGTGGGTTTGGGGGGGCTGCGGGGGGGGATGTTATTGGGGGGGGGTCGCTGTTGGGGTTCAGTCTCTGTGATGTGGGGGGGGAATAAATGACGTCACGACCCCCCTGGAGTCGCCTCTCACTCGCTGCGGCCTGGGGACCCCACAGGGGCTCCACAGGGGCTCCATAGGGGTTCTAGAGCTCTATAGGGGCTCCATAGGGGTTCTAGAGCTCTATAGGGCTCCATAGGGGCTCTATAGGGGTTTTAGAGCTCTATAGGGGCTCCATAGGGGTTCTAGAGCTCTATAGGGGCTCCATAGGGGCTCCATAGGGGTTCTAGAGCTCTATAGGGCTCCATAGGGGCTCTAGAGCACTATGGGGCTCCATAGGGGTTCTAGAGCTCTATAGGAGCTCCATAGGGGCTCCATAGGTGCTCTATAGGGGTTCTAGAGCTCTATAGGGGCTCCATAGGGGTTCTATAGTGGTTCTAGAGCTTTATAGGGGCTCCATAGGGGCTCTATAGGGGCTCCATAGGGGTTGTAGAGCTCTATAGGGCTCCATATGGGTTTCTAGAGCTCCATAGGGGTTCTGGGGCTCCATAGGGGCTCTATAGGGGTTCTAGAGCTCTGTAGGGGCTCCATAGGGGTTCTATAGTGGTTCTAGAGCTTTATAGGGGTTCCATAGGGGCTCTATAGGGGCTCAATAGGGCTTGTAGAGCTCTATAGGGCTCCATATGGGTTTCTAGAGCTCCATAGGGGTTCTAGAGCTCTGTAGGGGCTCCATAGGGGCTCTATAGGGGTTCTAGAGCTCCATAGGGGCTCTATAGGGGCTCCATAGGGCTTGTAGAGCTCTATAGGGGTTCTAGAGCTCTGTAGGGGCTCCATAGGGGCTCTATAGGGGTTCTAGAGCTCTATAGGGGCTCCATAGGGGCTCTAGAGCACTATGGGGCTCCATAGGGGTTCTAGAGCTCCATAGGGGCTCTATAGGGACTCCATAGGGGCTCTATAGGGGTTCTAGAGCTCTATAGGGGCTCCATAGGGATTCTATAGTGGTTCTAGAGCTTTATAGGGGCTCCATAGGGGCTCTACAGGGGCTCCATAGGGGTTGTAGAGCTCTATAGGGGTTCTAGAGCTCTATAGGGCTCCATAGGGGCTCCATAGGGCTCCTTAAGGGGTCCCTAGGGGCTCTAGAGCACTATAGGGGCTGTATAGGGCTCCATACAAGCTCTATAGGGGCTCTATCGGGCTCCATAGGGGCTCTAGAGCACTATAGGGGCTCTATATGGCTCCATAGGGGCTCTAGAGCATTACAGGGGCTCTGTAGGGGCTCTATAGGGCTCCATACGGGCTCTAGAGCACTACAGGGGCTGTATAGGGCTCCCTACGAGCTCTATAGGGGCTCTATAGGGGCTCCATAGGGGATGGGGGGGGGGGGTAGGGGGTGGGGGGGTTATAAGGGTGCTGAGTGTGGGGGGAGGGGATGGAAGATGGGGCGGGGGAGGGGGTTGAATGGGGAGATGACGTCATAGGGGAGGTGTGGGGGGAGGGGCTGGGAGGGGGGAGGGGTTCTACAGGCTGATGACGTCACAGGGGAGGGGTGGAGGGAGGCGGTGATGTCATAGGGGAGGGGTGGGGGGAGGGGCTGGGAGGGGGGAGGGGTTCTACAGGCTGATGACGTCACAGGGGAGGGGTGGAGGGAGGCGGTGATGTCATAGGGGAGGGGTGGGGGGAGGGGCTGGGAGGGGGGAGGGGTTCTACAGGCTGATGACGTCACAGGGGAGGGGTGGAGGGAGGCGGTGATGTCATAGGGGAGGGGTGGGGGGAGGGGCTGGGAGGGGGGAGGGGTCTACAGGCTGATGACGTCACAGGGGAGGGGTGGAGGGAGGCGGTGATGTCATAGGGGAGGGGTGGGGGGAGGGGCTGGGAGGGGGGAGGGGTTCTACAGGCTGATGACGTCACAGGGGAGGGGTGGAGGGAGGCGGTGATGTCATAGGGGAGGGGTGGGGGGAGGGGTGCTACAGGGAGGGGCACCCCAGGGTGGGGGAGGGGCACCCAGGGAATGGGGGGGGGGGGAGGGGAAGTCGAGGGAGGGGGAGGGGGTGTCCTGGGTGGGGGTGTGTCCTGGGTGGGGGGTGTGTCCTGGGTGGGGGTGTGTCCTGGGTGGGGGTGTGTCCTGGGTGGGGTGTGTCCTGGGTGGGGGTGTGTCCTGGGTGGGGCGTGTCCTGGGTGGGGTGTGTCCTGGGTGGGGGTGTGTCCTGGGTGGGGGGTGTGTCCTGGGTGGGGGTGTGTCCTGGGTGGGGTGTGTCCTGGGTGGGGGTGTGTCCTGGGTGGGGGTGTGTCCTGGGTGGGGGGTGTCCTGGGTGGGGGTGTGTCCTGGGTGGGGGTGTGTGTCCTGGGTGTTGGTGTGTCCTGGGTGGGGTGTGTCCTGGGTGGGGGGGGGTGTCCTGGGTGGGGGCGTGTCCTGGGTGGGGGGTGTGTCCTGGGTGGGGGTGTGTCCTGGGTGGGGTGGGGGTGTGTCCTGGGTGGGGGGTGTGTCCTGGGTGGGGGTGTGTCCTGGGTGGGGGTGTGTGTCCTGGGTGTTGGTGTGTCCTGGG
This sequence comes from Gallinula chloropus, assembly GCF_964237585.1. Taxonomy (NCBI): domain Eukaryota; kingdom Metazoa; phylum Chordata; class Aves; order Gruiformes; family Rallidae; genus Gallinula; species Gallinula chloropus. The sequence goes on along the minus strand of NW_028168250.1, from coordinate 30,006 downwards.
TGTTGGTGTGTCCTGGGTGGGGTGTGTCCTGGGTGGGGGTGTGTCCTGGGTGGGGTGTGTCCTGGGTGGGGGTGTGTCCTGGGTGGGGGGTGTGTCCTGGGTGTTGGTGTGTCCTGGGTGGGGTGTGTCCTGGGTGGGGGGTGTGTCCTGGGTGGGGGGGGGGTCCTGGGTGGGGGTGTGTCCTGGGTGGGGTGGGGGTGTGTCCTGGGTGGGGGGTGTGTCCTGGGTGTTGGTGTGTCCTGGGTGGGGTGTGTCCTGGGTGGGGGGTGTGTCCTGGGTGGGGGTGTGTCCTGGGTGGGGGTGTGTCCTGGGTGGGGGTGTGTCCTGGGTGGGGGGTGTGTCCTGGGTGGGGTGTGTCCTGGGTGGGGGCGTGTCCTGGGTGGGGGCGTGTCCTGGGTGGGGGTGTGTCCTGGGTGGGGGTGTGTCCTGGGTGGGGGTGTGTCCTGGGTGGGGGTGTGTCCTGGGTGGGGGTGTGTCCTGGGTGTTGGTGTGTCCTGGGTGGGGTGTGTCCTGGGTGGGGGGGGGTGTCCTGGGTGGGGGGCGTGTCCTGGGTGGGGTGTGTCCTGGGTGGGGTGGGGGTGTGTCCTGGGTGGGGTGTGTCCTGGGTGGGGGTGTGTCCTGGGTGTTGGTGTGTCCTGGGTGGGGGGTGTGTCCTGGGTGTTGGTGTGTCCTGGGTGGGGTGTGTCCTGGGTGGGGGGTGTGTCCTGGGTGGGGGTGTGTCCTGGGTGGGGGTGTGTCCTGGGTGGGGGTGTGTCCTGGGTGGGGGGTGTGTCCTGGGTGTTGGTGTGTCCTGGGTGGGGTGTGTCCTGGGTGGGGGGTGTGTCCTGGGTGGGGTGTGTCCTGGGTGGGGGCGTGTCCTGGGTGGGGGCGGTCCTGGGTGGGGGGTGTGTCCTGGGTGGGGGTGTGTCCTGGGTGGGGGGTGTGTCCTGGGTGGGGTGTGTCCTGGGTGGGGTGTGTCCTGGGTGGGGTGTGTCCTGGGTGGGGGTGTGTCCTGGGTGGGGTGTGTCCTGGGTGGGGGGTGTCCTGGGTGGGGGGTGTGTCCTGGGTGGGGGTGTGTCCTGGGTGGGGTGTGTCCTGGTGGGGTGGGGTGTCCTGGGTGGGGTGTGTCCTGGGTGGGGGTGTGTCCTGGGTGGGGTGTGTCCTGGGTGGGGGTGTGTCCTGGGTGGGGGTGTGTCCTGGGTGGGGGTGTGTCCTGGGTGTTGGTGTGTCCTGGGTGGGGGGTGTCCTGGGTGGGGGGGGGTGTCCTGGGTGGGGGTGTGTCCTGGGTGGGGGTGTGTCCTGGGTGGGGTGGGGGTGTGTCCTGGGTGGGGGGTGTGTCCTGGGTGGGGGGTGTGTCCTGGGTGGGGGTGTGTCCTGGGTGGGGTGTGTCCTGTGGGGGTGTGTCCTGGGTGGGGTGTGTCCTGGGTGGGGGTGTGTCCTGGGTGGGGGTGTGTCCTGGGTGGGGGTGTGTCCTGGGTGGGGGGTGTGTCCTGGGTGGGGTGTGTCCTGGGTGGGGTGTGTCCTGGGTGGGGGTGTGTCCTGGGTGGGGGCGTGTCCTGGGTGGGGGTGTGTCCTGGGTGGGGTGTGTCCTGGGTGGGGGTGTGTCCTGGGTGGGGGTGTGTCCTGGGTGGGGGTGTGTCCTGGGTGGGGGCGTGTCCTGGGTGTTGGTGTGTCCTGGGTGGGGGTGTGTCCTGGGTGGGGTGTGTCCTGGGTGGGGGGTGTCCTGGGTGGGGGTGTGTCCTGGGTGGGGGTGTGTCCTGGGTGGGGGTGTGTCCTGGGTGGGGGGTGTGTCCTGGGTGGGGGTGTGTCCTGGGTGGGGTGTGTCCTGGGTGGGGGGTGTGTCCTGGGTGGGGGGTGTCCTGGGTGGGGGTGTGTCCTGGGTGGGGGTGTGTCCTGGGTGGGGGTGTGTCCTGGGTGGGGGGTGTGTCCTGGGTGGGGGTGTGTCCTGGGTGGGGTGTGTCCTGGGTGGGGTGTGTCCTGGGTGTTGGTGTGTCCTGGGTGGGGTGTGTCCTGGGTGGGGGTGTGTCCTGGGTGTTGGTGTGTCCTGGGTGGGGTGTGTCCTGGGTGGGGGGTGTGTCCTGGGTGGGGGCGTGTCCTGGGTGGGGGGTGTGTCCTGGGTGGGGTGTGTCCTGGGTGGGGTGTGTCCTGGGTGGGGGTGTGTCCTGGGTGTTGGTGTGTCCTGGGTGGGGGTGTGTCCTGGGTGGGGTGTGTCCTGGGTGGGGGTGTGTCCTGGGTGGGGGGTGTGTCCTGGGTGTTGGTGTGTCCTGGGTGGGGTGTGTCCTGGGTGTTGGTGTGTCCTGGGTGGGGTGTGTCCTGGGTGGGGGGGTGTGTCCTGGGTGGGGGTGTGTCCTGGGTGGGGGGTGTGTCCTGGGTGGGGGTGTGTCCTGGGTGGGGGTGTGTCCTGGGTGGGGGTGTGTCCTGGGTGTTGGTGTGTCCTGGGTGGGGGGTGTCCTGGGTGGGGGGGGGTGTCCTGGGTGGGGGTGTGTCCTGGGTGGGGGTGTGTCCTGGGTGGGGTGGGGGTGTGTCCTGGGTGGGGGGTGTGTCCTGGGTGGGGTGTGTCCTGGGTGGGGTGTGTCCTGTGGGGTGTGTCCTGGGTGGGGGGTGTGTCCTGGGTGGGGGCGTGTCCTGGGTGGGGGTGTGTCCTGGGTGGGGTGTGTCCTGGGTGGGGGTGTGTCCTGGGTGGGGGTGTGTCCTGGGTGGGGGTGTGTCCTGGGTGGGGGGTGTCCTGGGTGGGGGTGTGTCCTGGGTGGGGGTGTGTCCTGGGTGGGGGTGTGTCCTGGGTGGGGGGTGTGTCCTGGGTGGGGGTGTGTCCTGGGTGGGGTGTGTCCTGGGTGGGTGTGTCTGGGTGTTGGTGTGTCCTGGGTGGGGTGTGTCCTGGGTGGGGGGTGTGTCCTGGGTGTTGGTGTGTCCTGGGTGGGGTGTGTCCTGGGTGGGGGGTGTGTCCTGGGTGGGGGCGTGTCCTGGGTGGGGGGTGTGTCCTGGGTGGGGTGTGTCCTGGGTGGGGTGTGTCCTGGGTGGGGGTGTGTCCTGGGTGTTGGTGGTGTCCTGGGTGGGGGGTGTGTCCTGGGTGTTGGTGTGTCCTGGGTGGGGTGTGTCCTGGGTGGGGGTGTGTCCTGGGTGGGGGTGTGTCCTGGGTGGGGGTGTGTCCTGGGTGGGGTGTGTCCTGGGTGGGGGGTGTGTCCTGGGTGTTGGTGTGTCCTGGGTGGGGGGTGTGTCCTGGGTGTTGGTGTGTCCTGGGTGGGGTGTGTCCTGGGTGGGGGGGGGTGTCCTGGGTGGGGGCGTGTCCTGGGTGGGGGTGTGTCCTGGGTGGGGTGGGGGTGTGTCCTGGGTGTTGGTGTGTCCTGGGTGTTGGTGTGTCCTGGGTGGGGTGTGTCCTGGGTGGGGGGGGGTGTCCTGGGTGGGGGCGTGTCCTGGGTGGGGGTGTGTCCTGGGTGGGGGGTGTGTCCTGGGTGGGGTGTGTCCTGGGTGGGGGGCGTGTCCTGGGTGGGGGCGTGTCCTGGGTGGGGGGTGTGTCCTGGGTGGGGGTGTGTCCTGGGTGTTGGTGTGTCCTGGGTGGGGTGTGTCCTGGGTGGGGGGCGTGTCCTGGGTGGGGTGTGTCCTGGGTGGGGGGTGTGTCCTGGGTGGGGGTGTGTCCTGGGTGGGGTGTGTCCTGGGTGGGGGTTGTGTCCTGGGTGGGGGTGTGTCCTGGGTGGGGTGTGTCCTGGGTGGGGGTGTGTCCTGGGTGGGGGGTGTGTCCTGGGTGGGGTGTGTCCTGGGTGGGGTGTGTCCTGGGTGGGGTGTGTCCTGGGTGGGGGTGTGTCCTGGGTGGGGGCGTGTCCTGGGTGGGGGTGTGTCCTGGGTGGGGGTGTGTCCTGGGTGGGGGGTGTGTCCTGGGTGTTGGTGTGTCCTGGGTGGGGTGTGTCCTGGGTGGGGGGTGTGTCCTGGGTGTTGGTGTGTCCTGGGTGGGGGTGTGTCCTGGGTGGGGGGTGTGTCCTGGGTGTTGGTGTGTCCTGGGTGGGGTGTGTCCTGGGTGGGGGGGGGTGTCCTGGGTGGGGGTGTGTCCTGGGTGGGGGTGTGTCCTGGGTGGGGTGTGTCCTGGGTGGGGGGTGTGTCCTGGGTGTTGGTGTGTCCTGGGTGGGGGGTGTGTCCTGGGTGTTGGTGTGTCCTGGGTGGGGTGTGTCCTGGGTGGGGGGGGTGTCCTGGGTGGGGGCGTGTCCTGGGTGGGGGTGTGTCCTGGGTGGGGTGGGGGTGTGTCCTGGGTGGGGTGTGTCCTGGGTGTTGGTGTGTCCTGGGTGGGGTGTGTCCTGGGTGGGGGGTGTGTCCTGGGTGGGGGTGTGTCCTGGGTGGGGGTGTGTCCTGGGTGGGGGTGTGTCCTGGGTGGGGTGTGTCCTGGGTGGGGGCGTGTCCTGGGTGGGGGCGTGTCCTGGGTGGGGGGTGTGTCCTGGGTGGGGGTGTGTCCTGGGTGGGGTGTGTCCTGGGTGGGGGGTGTGTCCTGGGTGGGGGTGTGTCCTGGGTGGGGTGTGTCCTGGGTGGGGGTGTGTCCTGGGTGGGGGGTGTGTCCTGGGTGGGGTGTGTCCTGGGTGGGGTGTGTCCTGGGTGGGGTGTGTCCTGGGTGGGGGGTGTGTCCTGGGTGGGGTGTGTCCTGGGTGGGGGTGTGTCCTGGGTGGGGTGTGTCCTGGGTGGGGGTGTGTCCTGGGTGGGGGGTGTGTCCTGGGTGTTGGTGTGTCCTGGGTGGGGTGTGTCCTGGGTGGGGGGGGGTGTCCTGGGTGGGGGCGTGTCCTGGGTGGGGGTGTGTCCTGGGTGGGGTGGGGGTGTGTCCTGGGTGGGGTGTGTGTCCTGGGTGTTGGTGTGTCCTGGGTGGGGTGTGTCCTGGGTGGGGGGTGTGTCCTGGGTGGGGGTGTGTCCTGGGTGGGGGTGTGTCCTGGGTGGGGGGTGTGTCCTGGGTGTTGGTGTGTCCTGGGTGGGGTGTGTCCTGGGTGGGGGGGGGTGTCCTGGGTGGGGGCGTGTCCTGGGTGGGGGTGTGTCCTGGGTGGGGTGGGGGGGTGTCCTGGGTGGGGGTGTGTCCTGGGTGGGGGGTGTGTCCTGGGTGGGGTGTGTCCTGGGTGGGGGCGTGTCCTGGGTGGGGGGTGTGTCCTGGGTGGGGTGGGGGTGTGTCCTGGGTGGGGGGTGTGTCCTGGGTGGGGTGTGTCCTGGGTGGGGTGTGTCCTGGGTGGGGTGTGTCCTGGGTGGGGGGGGTGTCCTGGGTGGGGTGTGTCCTGGGTGGGGGTGTGTCCTGGGTGGGGGCATGTCCTGGGTGGGGGCGTGTCCTGGGTGGGGGTGTGTCCTGGGTGGGGGCGTGTCCTGGGTGGGGGGTGTGTCCTGTGGGGGTGTGTCCTGGGTGGGTGTGTCCTGGGTGGGGGCGTGTCCTGGGTGGGGTGTGTCCTGGGTGGGGGGTGTGTCCTGGGTGGGGGTGTGTCCTGGGTGGGGGTGTGTCCTGGGTGGGGGTGTGTCCTGGGTGGGGGGTGTGTCCTGGGTGTTGGTGTGTCCTGGGTGGGGTGTGTCCTGGGTGTTGGTGTGTCCTGGGTGGGGTGTGTCCTGGGTGGGGGGGGGGTGTCCTGGGTGGGGGCGTGTCCTGGGTGGGGGTGTGTCCTGGGTGGGGTGGGGGTGTCCTGGGTGGGGGTGTGTCCTGGGTGGGGGTGTGTCCTGGGTGGGGGCGTGTCCTGGGTGGGGGTGTGTCCTGGGTGGGGTGGGGGTGTGTCCTGGGTGGGGGTGTGTCCTGGGTGGGGTGTGTCGGGTGTGTCCTGGGTGGGGTGTGTCCTGGGTGGGGGGGGTGTCCTGGGTGGGGGTGTGTCCTGGGTGGGGGTGTGTCCTGGGTGGGGGGTGTCCTGAGTGGGGGGGTGTGTCCTGGGTGGGGTGTGTCCTGGGTGGGGGTGTGTCCTGGGTGGGGTGGGGGCGTGTCCTGGGTGGGGGTGGGGCCTGAGTGGAGGGGTGACCTGAAGGGTGGGGGGGGTCTCAGGGGGCCTCAGGTGGAGGGGGGGGGGTGTTGTTTCCACAGGAAATGACGTCACGGCGGAGGCGCTGAGGCAGGACGTCCTGCATGACATCACAGGGGAGGGGCGGGGCTTGGGGGGTCACTTCCTATGGGGGGGGGTCAGGGGGGTTACGGGGTTGGGGGTTCCAGGGGGGTCAGGGGGTGTTACAGGGTCGGGGGGTCAGGGGGGTAAGGGGAGGTCAGGGGGGGTCAGGGGGGTAATGGGGTCGGGGGGGGTTGGGGGGGTCAGGGGGGGGTTGGGGGGTCAGGGGGTGCCAGGGGGTTAAGGGGGGTTGGGGGGTCAGGGGTGTCTGGGGGGGTCCCACGTTGGGGGAGTCAGGGAGGTTGGGGGGGTCAAGGGGTCAGGGGGGTAAGGGGGGGTTGGGGGTGTCAGGGTGGGTCAGGGGGGTCATGGGATCAGGGGGGGTCAGGGGGGGCCAGGGGGTTAAGGGGGGTTGGGGGGTCAGGGGTGTCTGGGGGGGTCTCACGTTGGGGGAGTCAGGGAGGTTGGGGGGGTCACGGGGTCAGGGGGGTCAGGGGTTCGGGGGCTCAGGGGGTTATGGGGGGTCAGGTGGGGTCATGGGGTTGGGGGTTCGGGGGGTCAGGGGGGGTCACGGGGTCAGGGGGGTCTGGGGGGGGTCTCGGGTTGGGGGGGTCAGGGGGTCACGGGGGTCACAGGGTCGGGGGGGTGAGGGGGCGTCAGGGGGGTTGGGGGGGTCAGGGGGGTCAGGGAGGCTCAGGAGGGTTCAGGGAGGTAATGGGGTCGGGGGGGTCACTGGGGGGCAGGGGGGTCACGAGGTCGGGGTCGGGGGGTCAGGTGGGGTCATGGGGTCACTGAGGGTCGAGGGATCACGGGGGTCAGGGGGGTTAGGGTGGGGTCGGATGTTGGGGGGTCAGGGGGGTCACAGGGTCAGGAGGGTCGGGGGGGTCAGGGGGGTCGGGGGGGTCTCAGGGGGTCTCACATTGGGGGGGTCAGTGGGGTCAGGGGGGTCAGAGTGTCGGGGTCACAGGGTCATTGGGGTCACGGGGTCGGGGGGTCAGGGGCTCAGGGAGTCAGGGGGTTAAGGGGTGTTGGGGGGTCAGGGGGTTCAGAGGGGGTCAGGGGGGGTCACGGGGTCGAGGGGATGGGGGGGTTCACGGGGTCAGTGGGGGTCGGGGGTCAGGGAGTTGAAGTGAGTTGGTGGGGTTTGGGGGTCATGGGGTCGGGGGGTCAGGGTGTCAGGGGGGTTTGGTGGGGTCAGGGGGGGTCAGGGGGGGTCAGGGGTGTCCTGGGGGGTCGGGCAGGTCAGGGGGTTGTCAGGGAGGTCAGGGGATGCTGGAGGTCACAGAGGGGTCGGGGGGGTCACAGGGCTCAGGGGGTCACAGGGGGTCAGGGGGGTTCAGGGGGGTTGGGGGGGTCAGGGAAGGTCGGGGGGTCACGGGGGGTCGGGGGGGTCAGGGAGGTTGGGGGTGTCATTGGTTCGGGGGGGTCACTGGGGGCCAAGGGGGGTCAAGGGGGTTTAGGGGGGGTCAGGGGGGTCACAGGAGCAGGGGGGTCAAGGGGGGTTGGGGTTCAGGGGGGTCGGGAGGTCAAGGGGTGTCAGGGGGGTCGGGGGGGTTCAGGGGGAGTCAGGGGGGTCAGGGGGTGTCAGAGGGGGTCAGGGGGATCATGGGGGTCGGGGGGGTCAGAGGGGTTGGGGGGGTCAAGGGGGTTCAGGAGATCAGAGGGGTCAGGGGGGTCGGGGGGGTGTCAAAGGGGGTCAGGGGGGTTACAAGGTTGGGGGGTCACGGGGTCGGGGGGTCATGGAGGTCGGGGGGTTTGGGGGTGTCAGGGGGGTTGGGGGGTCAAGGGGTGGGGGTGGGGTCAGGGGGGGTCATGGGAGGCCAGGGGAGTCGGGGGGGTCAGGGAGGTCACAGGGTCGGGGGGTCAGGGGTGGTCGGGGGGATTGGGGGTGTCAGGGAGTTCAGGGGGGCAGGGGGGGTCATGGGGGTCGGGGGGGTCACAGGGTTGGGTGGATCAGGGGGGTTGGGGGGGTCAGGGAGGTCAGGGGGGTCATGGGGGTCGGGGGTGTCAGGGGGGTCACAGGGGTGGGGGTGGGGTCAGGAGGGGTCATGGGAGGCCAGGGGGGTCAGGGAGGTCACAGGGTCGGGGGGGTCAGGGGTGGTCAGGGGGGATTGGGGGTGTCAGGGAGTTCAGGGAGGCCAGGGGGGTTGGGGGGTCACGGGGTCAGTGGGGTCACAGGCTCAGGGGGGTCATAGGGTTGGGGGATCAGAGGGGTTGGGGGGGTCATGAGGAGTCAGGGGGGTCAGGGGGGTGTCAGAGGGGGTCGGGGGGTCACGGGGTCAGGGAGGTCAGGGGGGTCACGGGTTGGGGGTTCGGGGGGGTCAGGTGGGGTCACAGGATCGGGGGTCGGGGTGGTCGGGGGGGTCAAAGGGTTCGGGGGCTCACAGGGGGTCGGGGGGGTCACAGGGTCAGGGGGATCTGGGGGGTCAGGGGGGTTGGGGAGTGTCAGAGGGGGTCAGGGGGGTCGGGGTGTGTCAAAGGGGTCAGGGAGGTCGGGGGGTCAGGGGGGTTACAGGGTCGGGGGTCACGGGGTCGGGGGTCATGGAGGTCAGGGGGGGTCAGGGGGTGTCAGGGGGCTCGGGGTGTCAGGGGGGTCAGGGGGTCAAGGGGTGGTGGTGGGGTCAGGGGGGGTCATGGGAGGCCAGGGGGGTCGGGGGTTGGGGGGTCACAAGGTCAGGGGGGTCATAGGGTTGGGGGGGCCAGGGGGTCTCAGGGATGTCAGGGGGGGTCGGGGGGGTCACGAGGTCGGGGGGTCAGGGGGGTCGGGGGGGTTGGGGGGTCAGGGGTTGTTGAGGGGGGTCGGGGGGGTCAGGGGGTCTCAGGGAGGTCAGGGGAGGTCAGGGAGGTCACGGGGTCGGGGGGGTCAGGGGGTCCCCCCCCCGCCTCTCCCACGCGTGTGTCACGCGTCCCGGAGGCACCAACCCCCCCTCCCCTCCCCTCCCCTCCCCTCCCCCCACGCGTGTCACCCCCCCGCCCCTCCCCCAGCACAGCCTCGTTCTCCCCACAAACGCCACTTCCGGCGCTGCCCCCCCCTCCCCTCCCCCCACGTCACACGCCCGGGTTTCCCCCCCCGCCCCGCCCCGCCCGTCGCTATGGCAACGGGCCGGCCGCTGACGTCACGCAGCGCTCAGCCAATCAGGCGCCGCCGGGGCGCTTGTTGCCGGGAGGCTCTGGCGCGAGGGGGGGGGGGGAGCCCACGTGACCTCGGCCACGCGCGCCGGGAGGGGGCGTGGCCCCTGCTGGCCCCGCCCACTTTTCGCCGCGCGTCACTGCGCACGTGCGGCCCCGCGCGTCCCCCCCTCGGGGCGGGGGGGGGAGGATGAGGAGGGGGCGGGGCTTGGGAAGGACACGCCCCCCTCCCTCCCCCCTGTGCTGCGCTCCTATTGGCTGCGGCCCGGCGGGGGGCGGCGGTCATTGGCTGCGCTGGAGTGGGGATCGGGATGGACACGCCCCGTCGTCCCCCCCCCCCCGGCACCTCACGGGGCGCCCGGGGCTCCCAGTACAGACCAGTACGGCCCAGTACGGCCCAGTCAGAGCTCCCAGAGCTCCCAGTACAGACCAGTACAGCCCAGTACGGCCCAGTCAGAGCTCCCAGTGCTCCCAGTGCGGCCCAGTGCAGCCCGGTGCAGCCCAGTCAGAGGTCCCAGGGCTCCCAGTACAGACCAGTACAGCCCAGTACGGCCCAGTCAGAGCTCCCAGGGCTCCCAGTACAGACCAGTGCATCCCAGTACAGCCCCGTACAGCCCAGTACAGCCCAGTCACTGCTCCCAGGGCTCCCAGTACAGACCAGTACAGCCCAGTACAGCCCAGTGCAGCCCAGTCACTGCTCCCAGGGCTCCCAGTACAGACCAGTACAGCCCCGTACAGCCCAGTACAGCCCAGTCACTGCTCCCAGGGCTCCCAGTACAGACCAGTACGGCCCAGTACAGCCCAGTCAGTGCTCCCAGTGCTCCCAGTACAGCCCAGTACAGCCTAGTGCAGACCAGTACATCCCAGTCAGTGCTCCCAGTGCATCCTAGTGCATCCCAGTGCATTCCACTACATCCCAGTACGTCCCAGTACATCCCAGTACGTCCCAGTCAGAGCTCCCAGTGCTCCCAGTACATTCCAGTGCATCCCAGTACAGCCCTGTACAGCCCAGAACATCCCAGTCAGTGCTCCCAGTGCATCCCAGTGCTCCCAGTGTATCCCAGTGCATCCCAGTCACTGCATCCCATTGCTCCCAGTACAGCCCAGTACAGCCAAGTGCATCCCAGTACATCCCAGTGCATCCCAGTCAGTGCTCCCAGTGCTCCCAGTGCAGCCCAGTACAGCCAAGTGCATCCCAGTACATCCCAGTGCATCCCAGTACATCCCAGTGCATCCCAGTCAGTGCTCCCAGTGCTCCCAGTGCAGCCCAGTACAGCCCAGTGCATCCCAGTACATCCCAGTCAGTGCTCCCAGTGCATCCCAGTACATCCCAGTACAGCCCAGTGCATCCCAGTCAGAGCTCCCAGTGAATCCCAGTACAGCCCAGTCAGCGCTCCCAGTACATCCCAGTACATCCAAGTACAGCCCAGTGCATCCCAGTACAGCCCAGTGCACCTCAGTCAGTGCTCCCAGTGCTCCCAGTCCCTCCCAGTCCCTCCCAGTCCCTCCCAGTCCCTCCCAGTCCAGCCGAACCCCCCCCCTCCACGGAACGACCCCCCCCCCGCGGTGGGCGTGTCCAGGCTGGGGGGGGGGGGCTCCCCGTATCCTCCAATCAGCGCTCGCCTCCTCCTCCTCCCCCCAGGGCGTGCCCAGGAGGGGGCGTGGCTTAGCCGCGGTGGGCGTGGTTTAGTGGCGGTGGGCGTGGCTTGGAGACTGTGGGCGTGGCTTAGGGGCGGTGGGCGTGGCTTAACCGCCTATAGCGTTAAGGGAGTGGGCGTGTCCGTTGCCCATATAAGGAGCGCGGAGGGGGCGTGTCGCGGGGAAGGGGCGTGTCGGTGGGCGGGGCCAAGGGGCGGGCGGGGCGCGCGGCGCTGGGTCCTTTGTTTGAGCGGAGCCGGCGGAGCCGCCAGCGGCCGGGGCCGGGCCGGGACCCCCCGGGACCCCCCACCCGGGACCCGCAGCCACCCACCCGCCCCTCCCCCCAACACACACACGCAGGTACCGCCGCCGCTACGGGATGGGGGAGGGGAGGGGGGGGAACCGCTTGACCCCCAACCCCCCCCCCCCAACTCCAACCTCCCTCCCCCCCCCCGTGCCTCAGTTTCCCCTCCCACCCCCCACACCCTTTCCCCTCCCCCCCCACCTCGATCCTCGAGCCCGGCTGGGTGGGGGAGGGGTGACCCCCCCGACCCCCCCCCCCTCCTTCTACCTTCCCCCTCCCCCACTCGCTCTACCCCTCCCCCACCCCCCCCTCCTCCTCCTTTCCCCTCCCCCCCCCCTCGCTGACGCAACACCCCGGGGGGGGGAGGGGTGGGGATGCCCCCCCCCCCGCCCCTCCCCCCACCCCCACCCCCCCCCTCGCTGCCCCGGGCTGGGCCCCGGCCGGGAGATAAGGCGGAGGCGGGAGAGACTGGGAGCACTGGGAGCGCTGGGAGGGCTGGGCTGGGAGCACTGGGAGCGCTGGGAGGGCTGGGCTGGGTGGACTGGGAGCGCTGGGAGGGCTGGGAGGGCTGGGCCTGGCTGTACTGGGAGCGCTGGGAGGGCTGGGCCTGGCCGGACTGGGGGCTAAGAGCCATACTGGGAGCACTGGGAGCACTGGGAGGGCTGGGCCTGGGAGCACTGGGAGCGCTGGGAGGGCTGGGCTGGGTGGACTGGGAGCGCTGGGAGTGCTGGGCCTGGCCGGACTGGGAGCACTGGGAGGGCTGGGCCTGGCTGTACTGGGAGCTAAGAGCCCTACTGGGAGCACTGGGAGCGCTGGGAGTGCTGGGAGTGCTGGGCCTGGCCGGACTGGGAGCACTGGGAGGGCTGGGCCTGGCTGTACTGGGAGCTAAGAGCCCTACTGGGAGCACTGGGAGCGCTGGGAGTGCTGGGCCTGGCCGGACTGGGAGCACTGGGAGGGCTTGGCCTGGCTGTACTGGGAGCTAAGAGCCATACTGGGAGCACTGGGAGCGCTGGGAGGGCTGGGCCTGGGAGCACTGGGAGGGCTGGGAAGGCTGGGCCTGGGTGGACTGGGAGTGGTGAGCTGGACTGGGAGCACTGGGAGTGCTGGGAGGGCTGGACTGGGAGGGCTGGGAGCACTGGGAGGGCTGGGCCTGGCTGGAATGGGAGCAAAGAACTGTACTGGGAGCACTGGGAGAGCTGGGAGGGCTGGGCCTGGCTGGACTGGGAGCTAAGAACTGTACTGGGAACACTGGGAGGGCTGGGCCTGGCCGGACTGGGAGTGCTGGGAGGGCTGGGCCCGGCTGTACTGGGAGCTAAGAGCTGTACTGGGAGCACTGGGAGCGCTGGGAGGGCTGGGCCTGGCTGTACTGGGAGTGGTGAGCTGGACTGGGAGCGCTGGGAGGGCTGGGCTGGGTGGACTGGGAGCACTGGGAGGGCTGGGCCTGGCCGGACTGGGAGCACTGGGAGGGCCGGACTGGGAGGGCTGGGCCAGGCTGTACTGGGAGATAAGAGCCTTACTGGGGCACTGGGAGCACTGGGCCTGGCAGTACTGGGAGCTATGTGCTGTACTGGGAGCACTGGGAGCGCTGGGAGGGCTTGGACTGGGAGCACTGGGAGGGCTGGGCCTGGTTGTACTGGGAGCTAAGAGCCGTACTGGGAGCACTGGGGGGGCTGGGCCTGGTTGTACTGGGAGCACTGGGAGGGCTGGGCCTGGTTGTACTGGGAGCTAAGAGCCATACTGGGAGCGCTGGGAGCACTGGGAGGGCTGGGCCTGGCTGTACTGGGAGCTGAGCCGTACTGGGAGCACTGGGAGCACTGGGGGGGGCTGGGCCTGGCTGTACTGGGAGCTAAGAGCCGTACTGGGAGCACTGGGAGCGCTGGGAGGGCTGGGCCTGGCTGTACTGGGAGCTATGGGCTGTACTGGGAGCACTGGGAGGGCTGGGCCTGGCTGTACTGGGAGCACTGGGGGGGCTGGGCCTGGCTGTACTGGGAGCTAAGAGCTGTACTGGGAGCACTGGGAGGGCTGGGCCTGGCTGTACTGGGAGCACTGGGAGGGCTGGGCTTGGCTGTACTGGGAGCTAAGAGCTGTACTGGGAGCACTGGGAGGGCTGGGCCTGGCTGTACTGGGAGCACTGGGAGGGCTGGGCTTGGCTGTACTGGGAGCTAAGAGCCGTACTGGGAGCACTGGGAGCACTGGGGGGGCTGGGCCTGGCTGTACTGGGAGCTATGGGCTGTACTGGGAGGACTGGGCTTGGATGTACTGGGAGCTAAGAGCCGTACTGGGAGCACTGGGAGCACTGGGAGGGCTGGGCCTGGCTGTACTGGGAGCACTGGGAGGGCTGGGCTTGGCTATACTGGGAGCTAAGAGCCGTACTGGGAGCACTGGGGGGGCTGGGCCTGGCTGTACTGGGAGCACTGGGAGGGCTGGGCTTGGCTGTACTGGGAGCACTGGGAGGGCTGGGCCTGGCTGTACTGGGAGCACTGGGAGGGCTGGGCTTGGCTGTACTGGGAGCTAAGAGCCATACTGGGAGCACTGGGAGCACTGGGGGGGCTGGGCCTGGCTGTACTGGGAGCACTGGGAGGGCTGGGCTTGGCTGTACTGGGAGCTAAGAGCCGTACTGGGAGCACTGGGAGCACTGTGGGGGCTGGGCCTGGCTGTACTGGGAGCTATGGGCTGTACTGGGAGGGCTGGGCTTGGCTGTACTGGGAGCTAAGAGCCGTACTGGGAGCACTGGGAGCTGTCTAAGGGCCCTACTGGGAGCTGGGGGTGTCAGGTAAGGGCTGTACTGGGAGCACTGGGAGCACTGGGAGCAGCTACTGGTCCCGATGTGGGGGGGAGGGGTGCCCTCCCAGTTCCTTCCCAGTGGCTCCCAGTGCTCCCAGTGCTCCCAGTCCCTCCCAGTTCTCGCTCCCAGTGCTCCCTGTCCATACCAGTTTCCTCCCCAGTGCTCCCAGTCCATACCAGTTCCCGCTCCCAGTGCTCCCAGTCCACGCCAGTTTCCCCCCCAGTGCTCCCAGTCCACGCCAGTTTCCCCCCCAGTGCTCCCAGTCCATACCAGTTCCTGCTCCTAGTGCTCCCAGTAACCCTGTCGTCCCCCCTAGTGCCTCCCAGTACCGTCCCAGTGCTCCCAGTCCCTCCCAGTTCCCGCTCCCAGTGCTCCCAGTCCCTCCCATTGCTCCCAGTCCCTCCCAGTTCCTGCTCCCAGTGCTCCCAGTCCCTCCCATTGCTCACAGTCCCTCCCAGTCCCTCCCAGTTTCCCCCCAGTGCTCCCAGTCCATACCAGATTCCCCCCCAGTCCCTCCCAGTTCCCGCTCCCAGTGCTCCCAGTCCATACCAGTTTCCCCCCCCAGTGCTCCCAGTCCCTCCCAGTTCCCGCTCCCAGTGCTCCCAGTACCCTCCCATTGCTCCCAGTCCATACCAGTTCCCGCTGCCAGTGTTCCCAGTCCCTCCCAGTTCCCGCTCCCAGTGCTCCCAGTCCGTGCCAGTTTCCCCCCAGTGCTCCCAGTCCCTCCCAGTTCCCGCTCCCAGTCCCTCCCAGTCCCTCCCAGTTTCCCCCAGTGCTCCCAGTCCCTCCCAGTTCCCGCTCCCAGTCCCTCCCAGTCCCTCCCAGTTTCCCCCAGTGCTCCCAGTCCATACCAGATTCCCCCCAGTCCCTCCCAGATCCCACTCCCACTGTTCCCAGTCCCTCCCAGTTCCCGCTCCCATTGCTCCCAGTCCATACCAGTTTCCCTCCCATTGCTCCCAGTCCCTCCCAGTTCCCGCTCCCAGTGCTCCCAGTCCACGCCAGTTCCCCCCGCAGTGCTCCCAGTCCCTCCCAGTTCCCCCCCCAGTGCTCCCAGTTGCTCCCAGTTCCCGCTCCCAGTGCTCCCAGTCCCTCCCATTGCTCCCAGTCCCTCCCAGTTCCCGCTCTCAGTGTTCCCAGTCCCTCCCAGTGCTCCCAGTCCCTCCCAGTTCCCCCCCCAGTGCTCCCAGTCCCTCCCAGTTCCCGCCTCCTGTCCCTCGCAGTTCCCGCTCCCAGTGCTTCCAGTCCATACCAGTGCTCCCAGTCCCTCCCAGTTCCCGCTCCCAGTCCCTCCCGGTGCTCCCAGTCCCTCCCAGTCCCCGCTCCCAGTGCTCCCAGTAACCCTGTCCCCCCCTCCCCAGATCCAGAGCATGGCTGGCGCGTAGCCCCTCCCCCACCCGGACCTGCTGCCACGTGAGTGCCCCTCCCCCACCCCCCACGCGTGTCCCACCCGTGTCCCATCCGTGTCCCCACCCGTGTCCCACCCGTGTCCCCACGTGTCCCCACCCGTGTCCCACCCGTGTCCCCCTGTCCCTCTGCCCGTGTCCCCGTGTCCCCACGTGTGTCCCACCCATGTCCCCCTGTCCCCACCCGTGTCCCCACCCGTGTCCCCCTGTCCCCACCTGTGTCCCACCCGTGTCCCCACCCGTGTCCCCGTCCGTGTCCCCCTGTCCCTCTCCCCGTGTCACCCCGCATGTCCCCAGCCTGTCCCTGTCCCCACGTGTCCCCATCCGTGTCCATCCATGTCCCCACTCGTGTCCCCACATGTCCCCATGTCCCCGTGTCCACCCGTGTCCCCACATGTCCCCACCCGTGTCCCCACGTGTGTCCCCCCATGTCCCTGTGTCCCCACCCGTGTCCCCACGTGTCCTCCTGTCCCACTGCCTGTGTCACCCCGTGTGTCCCCAGCCTGTCTGTGTCCCCACGTGTCCCCACACACGTGTCCGTGTCCCTGTAGCTCCCCACCCGTGTCCCCACGTGTCCCCAAGTGTCCCCCTGTCCCCACCCGTGTCCCCATGTGTGTCCATCCCTGTCCCCACCCGTGTCCCCACCCGTGTCCCCGTCCCCACTCATGTCCCCACACACGTGTCCGTGTCCCTGCAGCTCCCCACTTGTGTCCATCCCTGTCCCCACGTGTCCCCCTGTCCCCACCCGTGTCCCTGTGTCACCCCGTGTGTCCCCAGCCTGTTCGTGTCCTCATGTGTCCCCCTGTCCCCACTCGTGTCCCCACTCGTGTCCTCATGTGACCCCCCCTGTCCCCACCCGTGTCCCCATGTATGTCCATCCGTGTCCCCATCCATGTCCCCACCCGTGTCCCCCTGTCCCTCAGCCCATGTCCCCGTGTCACCCTGTGTGTCCCCAGCCTGTCCCTGTCCCCACATGTCCCTGTGTCCCCACACGTGTCCCCACACGTGTCTATCTGTGTCCCCACATGTCCCCATGGCCCCACTCGTGTCCACCCGTGTCCCCTTGTGTCCCCCTGTCCCTCAGCCCGTGTCCCCGTGTCACCCCGTGTGTCCCCAGCCTGTCTGTGTCCCCGTGTGTCCCCACCTGTCCCCCTGTCCCCACACGTGTCCCCGTGTCACCCCGTGTGTCCCCAGCCTGTCCCTGTCCCCACATGTCCCCACGTGTGTCCCCATGTGTCCATCCGTGTCCCCATGTGTGTCCCCACGTGTCCCCACACACGTGTCCGTGTCCCTGCAGCTCCCCACTCATGTCCATCCCTGTCCACACGTGTCCCCACATGTCCCTGTCCCTCTGCCCGTGTCCCCGTGTCACCCCATGTGTCCCCAGCCTGTCCATGTCCCCACCCGTGTCCATCCGTGTCCCCACGTGTCCCCATGTCCCCACTCGTGTCCACCCATGTCCATCCGTGTCCTCACCCGTGTCCCCACGTGTCCCCCGTCCCTCTGCCCGTGTCCCCGTGTCACCCCGTGTGTCCCTACATGTCTGTGTCCCCATGTGTGTCCCCACGTGTCCCCCTGTCCCCACTCGTGTCCCCACACACGTGTCCGTGTCCCTGCAGCTCCCCACACGTGTCCACCCGTGTCCCAACGTGTCCCCCTGTCCCTCTCCCCGTGTCACCCCGTGTCACCCCAGCCTGTGTCCCCGTGTGTCCCCACATGTCCCCACCCCTGTCCCCACCCGTGTCCCCGTCCCTCTGCCCGTGTCCCCGTGTCACCCCCTGTGTCCCCAGCCTGTCCGTGTCCCCACGTGTCCCCCTGTCCCTCTGTCCCCACCCGTGTCCCCACATGTGTCCACTCGTGTCCCCATCCATGTCCCCACCCGTGTCCCCCTGTCCCTGTGTCACCCCGTGTGTCCCCACATGTCCCCACACACGTGTCCGTGTCTCTGTAGCTCCCCACCCGTGTCCCCCTGTCCCCACCTGTGTCCCCACTCGTGTCCACCCGTGTCCCCTTGTGTCCCCCTGTCCCTCTGCCCGTGTCCCCGTGTCACCCCGTGTGTCCCCAGCCTGTCCGTGTCCTCACGTGTCCCCACGTGTCCCCACATGTCCCTGTGTCCCCACCCGTGTCCCCCTGTCCCTCTGCCCGTGTCACCCCGTGTGGCCCCAGCCTGTCCGTGTCCCCACGTGTCCCCCTGTCCCTCTGTCCCCACCCGTGTCCCCACATGTGTCCACCCGTGTCCCCATCCATGTCCCCACCCGTGTCCCCCTGTCCCTGTGTCACCCCGTGTGTCCCCACATGTCCCCACACACGTGTCCGTGTCTCTGTAGCTCCCCACCCGTGTCCCCCTGTCCCCACCTGTGTCCCCACTCATGTCCACCCGTGTCCCCACGTGTCCCCCTGTCCCCACCTGTGTCCCCACTCGTGTCCACCCGTGTCCCCTTGTGTCCCCCTGTCCCTCTGCCCGTGTCCCCGTGTCACCCCGTGTGTCCCCAGCCTGTCCGTGTCCTCACGTGTCCCCACGTGTCCCCACATGTCCCTGTGTCCCCACCCGTGTCCCCCTGTCCCTCTGCCCGTGTCACCCCGTGTGACCCCAGCCTGTCCCTGTCCCCGCGTGTCCCCGTCCCCACGCATGTCCCCCTGTCCCCCCCTGTCCCCGCGTGACCCCCTGTCCCCCCACGTGTCCCCCTGTCCCCCCGTCGCCCCACGTGTCCCCCTGTCCCCACGTGTCCCCCTGTCCCCATGTGTCCCCCTGTGCTCACCCGTGTCCCCACGTGTCCCTCTGTCCCCCTCTGTCCCCCTCTGTCCCCCTCTCTCCCCTTGTCCCCCCACGTGTCCCCCACGTGTCCCCCTGTGCCCACCCGTGTCCCCACGTGTCCCCCTGTCCCCCTCTGTCCCCCTCTGCCCCCCTTGTCCCCCCACGTGTCCCCCTGTCCCCCATGTCCCCCCTGTCCCCATCCCTGTCCCCCTGTCCCTGTCCCCCCATGTGTCCCCCTGTCCCCACGTGTCCCCCTGTCCCCCTACGTGTCCCAGTGTCCCCCTGTCCCCCCACATGCCCCCACGTGTCCCCCCCTGTGTCCCCCCATCCCCCCACGTGTCCCCCTGTCCCCTCCCATGTCCCCACGTGTCCCCCTGTCCCCACGTGTCCCCCTGTCCGCCCCTGTCCCCCGGCCCCCCATCTCCCCACATGTCCCCCCGTCCCCCCATGTCCCAACCCGTCCCCACGTGTCCCCCCCTGTCCCCCCACATGTCCCCCTGTGCCCACCCGTGTCCCCACGTGTCCCCCTGTCCCCCCACATGACCTCCTGTCCCCCCATGTCCCCCCCTGTCCCCACGTGTCCCCCTGTCTCCCCTGTCCCCCCCATGTCCCCCTTGTCCCCCCACGTGTCCCCTGTCCCCCTGTCCCCATGTGTCCCCCTGTCCCCCCACATGTACCCCCTGTCCCCACGTGTCCCCCTGTGCCCACCCGTGTCCCCCTTGTCCCCGCACGTGTCCCCCTTGTCCCCCCACGTGTCCCCCTGTCCCCCCATCCCCCGATGTGTCCCCCTGTCCCCCCATCCCCCCACGTGTCCCCCTGTCCCCCATCCCCCAATGTGTCCCCCTGTCCCCCCATCCCCCCACGTGTCCCCCTGTCCCCACCCGTGTCCCCACGTGTCCCCCTGTCCCCCCATGTCCCCCTATGTCCCCCCCATGTGTCCCCCCCATCCCCCCACGTGTCCCCCTGTCCCCCCACGTGTCCCCCCGTCCCCCCCTGTCCCCCCTGTCCCCCCTGTCCCCCTGTGTCCCCCTGTCCCCATGTGTCCCCCTGTCCCCCCCTGTCCCCACCCCTGTCCCCCCATCTCCCCACGTGTCCCCCGTCCCCCCCCATCCCCCCGTCCCCCCCATCCCCCCACGTGTCCCTGTGTCCCCACCCGTGTCCCCACGTGTCCCCCTGTGTCCTCCTGTCCTCCTCTGTCCCCCCCATCCCCCACGTGTCCCCCTGTCCCCCCACGTGTCCCCCTGTCCCCCCATGTCCCCCCTGTCCCCCCACGTGTCCCTGTGTCCCCACCCGTGTCCCCACGTGTCCCCACGTGTCCCCCTGTCCCCCCATGTCCCCCCCATCCCCCACGTGTCCCCCTGTCCCCCCACGTGTCCCCCTCTCCCCCCCGTCCCCCCCATCCCCCCATGTGTCCCCTGGTCCCCCCACCCATGTCCCCACGTGTCCCCACGTGTCCCCCCCCGTCCCCCCATGTCCCCCCCATCCCCCCACGTGTCCCCCCCATCCCCCCACGTGTCCCCCCGTCCCCCCCTGCCCCCCCCCCGGTCCCCCCACGCGTGTTCCCCTCCCCCCCCTTCCCCTTCCCGTCCCGTCCCCTCCCCCGCGCGATGTCACGGAGCGTCCGGCTGACGTCACCAGGAAGGGGGGGGAGGGGGGAGGGGGGTGGGGGATGGGCACGGCCCACGCGGGGCCCGGCCCGGGTCACCCGGCCACACGCGGGGACACGGGGACAGCGGGAGGCAGCAGCCGGTACGGCGGGGGGGGGGCACGAGTGGGGGGGCTGGGGGCACGAGTGGGGGGGTCACAGGGGGCTGGGGGCACGAGTGGGGGGGCTGGGGACACGAGTGGGGGTGGCACAGGGGGGGGACACGAGTGGGGGGGCTGGGGGCACGAGTGGGGGGTCATGGGGGGGACACGAGTGGGGGGGTCATGGGGGGGGGACACGAGTGGGGGGTCACAGGGGGCTGGGGACACGAGTGGGGGGGGGCACGGTGGGGGCACGAGTGGGGGGGCTGGGGACACAAGTGGGGGATGTGGGGGGGCTGGGGACACGAGTGGGGGAGTCACAGGGCGGGGGACACGAGTGGGGGGGCTGGGGACACGAGTGGGGGGGCACGGGGGGGGACACGAGTGGGGGGGTCACAGGGGGCTGGGGACACGAGTGGGGGTGTGGGGGGGCTGGGGACACGAGTGGGGGGGGCACAGGGGGGACACGAGTGGGGGGTCACAGGGGGCTGGGGACACGAGTGGGGGGGCTGGGGACACGAGGGGGGGGCACGGGGGGTGGGACACGAGTGGGGGGTCACGGGGGAGGACACGAGTGGGGGGGTCACGGGGGGGTCACAGTGGGCTGGGGACAAGAGTGGGGGGGTCATGGGGGGGGACACAAGGGGGGTCACAGGGTCATGGGGGGGCTGGAGACATGAGTGGGGGTTGTGGGGGGCTGGGGACATGAGTGGGGGGATTACGGGGGGGACATGAGTGGGGGGTCAGGGTGGGGGCACGGGGGGGACACGAGTGGGGGGACATGGGGGGGACACGAGGGGGGTCACAGGGGTCATGGGGGGCTGGGGACACGAGTGGGGGGGTCATGGGGGGGGCCACGAGTGGGGGGGTTACCGGGGGGACTAGAGGGGGGGTCATGGGGGGGCTGGGGACACGAGTGGGGGGGTCACCGGGGTCATGGGTGGGAGGGTGGGGGGACACGGGCAGGGCACATGAGTGGGGGGGTGGGGGGGCTGGGGACACGAGTGGAGGGGTCAAGGGGGGGACATGAGTGGGGGCACGAGTGGGGGGGTCACAGGGGGCTGGGGACATGAGTGGGGTGGGTTACGGGGGGGACATGAGTGGGGGGGTCATGGGGGGGCTGGGGACATGAGTGGGGGGGTCACGGGGGTCAGGGGGGGTGGAGGGACACGGGCAGGGGACACGAGTGAGGGGGTCACGGGGGGGACATGAGTTGGGGGGGGTCATGGGGGCTGGGGACACGAGTGAGGGAGGGTCACAGGGGTGGTCACGAGTGGGGTGGACACGGGGGACACACGAGTGGGGGGGTCACGAGTGGGGGGTCGTGGGGGGTCATGGGGGGGACACGAGTGGGGGGGTCACAAGGGTTATGGGGGGGCTGGGGGGACATGGGGACACGAGTGGGGGGTACACGGAGGGGTACACGGGGGGGTCACAGGGACACGAGTGGGGGGGTCACAGGAGGGGGCACGAGTGGGAGGGTCACGGGGGGGACATGGGGGGGGTCAGGGGGGTGGGGATACGAGTGGGGGGGTCATGGGAGGACTGGGGGAACACGGGGGGGATATGAGTGGGGGGTGTCAATGGGGGCTGGGGACATGAGTGGGAGGGACATACGGGGGTCATGGGGGGGCTGGGGACACGAGTGGGGGGTCACGGGGGGGACACGAGTGGGGGGTCACACGGGGGACATGAGTGGGGGGGTCACGGGGGGGCTGGGGACACGGGGAGGGTCACAGGGGGACACATGAGTGGGGGGGTCACAGGGGTCATGGGGGGGCTGGGGACACGAGTGGGGGGGTGGGGGGTCACGAGTGGGGGGGTCACGGGGGGGACATGGGGGGGTCACAGAGGTCTGGGGACACGAGTGGGGGGTCAGGGGGGGTCGGAGACACGAGTGGGGGGGTCACGGGGGTCACGGGGGGGGTGGGGGGACGCGCGTGGGGGGGTCACAGGGGGCTGGGGGGGGGGGTTGGGGCGCCTCCCGCGTGTTGAGCCGGCGCCGCGTGTGCGCGATGATGTCACGGGGCGGGGGGGGTGGGGGCTGGGCCCGTGACGTCACGGGCGTGTCCCCTCCCCCACCCCCCACCCCCCCTTCCCGGCAACCGGCTCCTTCCCGCTCCCCAGGGCTGGGGGGGGGATGGGTGGGGCTGGGGAGGGGGTTTCCCGGCCCCACCCCCCACCCTCGCCCCTCCCCCACATCTCGGGACACCCCAAAACCCCCCTCGTGGGGGGGGGGGAGGGGAGGGGAAGAGCCTCTTGCTCCCCACGTGACCCCCCCAGCTCCCCACGTGACCTCCTCTCAGCTCCTCTCTTCTGATTGGTCCCCCAGGGCTGAGCTAGAAGACGGCTGGGAACGATGATTGGCTGCCGAGCCAGGGGCGCCCTGTGATTGGCTGGAGACCCGGAGAGCGGCGGCGGATTGGTGAGGAGGAGGAGGGGGCGGGGCTGGAAGGGGAGGCCACGCCCACTTCCGCCGCACCGGGCTCCTGCTGCCCCTCCCCCCACCCCACCCCCATAACCCCCCCCCCGGCCCCTAAACACCCCCCCCGGCCCCATAAACCCCCCCCAACCCTGTCCCCAGACCCCTCCCCCACCCCATAAGCTCCCCCAGCCCCATAACCCCCCCCCACCCTATAACCCCCCCCTGGCCCCATAACGCCCCCCCCAGCCCAATAAACACACCCCTGTCCCAGACCCCACCCCATAACCCCCCCCCCAGCCCCATAGACCCCCCAGCCCCATAAACACCCCCCCAGCCCCATAACCCCCCCCCCACCCCATAAACCCCCCCCACCCCTGTCCCCAGACCCCTTCCAAACCCCATAACCCCCCCCCCCACCCCCATAAACCCCCCCAGCCCCAAAACCCACCCCCCGGCCCCAGACCCCCCCAGCCCCATAACACCCCCAGACCCATAACCCCCCCCCCGGCCCCAGACCCCCCCCAGCCCCATAACCCCCCCCCCCCGCCCCATAACCCCCCCCCCCAGCCCCATAACCCCCTGGTCCCCGCAGGTGTATGCAGCAGCGAGGGAGGGGCCGCCCCAGCCCCATAACCCCCCCCCACCCCATAAACACCCCCCTGGTCCCAGACCCTCCCAGCCCCATAAACCCCCCCCGGCCCCATAACCCCCCCCCCAGCCCCAGACTCACCCCCCAGCCCCATAACACCCCCCTCCCCGGGCCCCAGACCCCCCCCAGCCCCATAACACCCCCAGACCCATAACCCCCCCCAGCCCCCATAACCCCCCCCACCCCATAAATCCCCCCCTGTCCCATACCACCCCCAGCCCCCATAACCCCCCCCAGCCCCCATAAAGCCCCCCCAGCCCCATAACCTCCCCCCGGCCCCAGACCCCCCCCCCAGCCCCATAAACACCCCCCTGGTCCCAGACCCTCCCAGCCCCATAAACCCCCCCCAGCCCCATAACCATCCCCCTCGCCCCAGACCCCCCCCAGCCCCATAACCCCCCCCCCCGCCCCATAAACCCCCCAGCCCCATAACCCGCCCCCCCCAGCTCCAGACCCCCCCAGCCCCATAAACCCCCCTGGCCCCATAACCCACCCCCCGGCCCCAGACCCCCCCCCAGCCCCATAACCCCCCCCAGCCCCATAACCCACCCCCCGGCCCCAGACCCCCCCCAGCCCCATAACCCCCCCAGCCCCATAACCCCCCGGTCCCCGCAGGTGTATGCAGCAGTGAGGGAGGGGCCGCCCCAGCCCAGCAGCCGCCCCACCCCCCCTGACCCCCCACCCCCCCCGGGGCCACCCCAGACCCACCCCCTGCGGGGGGGCCCGGGGGGACCCAGGATTCCAGCGCCCCAGGAGTGGTGAGTGGGGGGGGGGGATATGGGGGGTGGGAGTGGGGGGGCTGGGGGGGCAGGGGGCACAGGGGGGGTGATGCTGGGGGGTGATGCTGTGGGGTGACGTTGTGGGGTGACACTGTGGGTGATGCTGTGGGGTGACGCTGTGGGGTGATGCTGTGGGGTGACGTTATAGGGTGGTACTACAGGGTGACGTTGTGGGGTGATGCTGCGGGGTGACACTGTGGGGTGATGCTGTGGGGTGACACTATAGGGTGGCGCTGCAGGGTGACATTATGGGGTGATACTACAGGGTGACGCTGTGGGGTGATGCTGTGGGGTGATGCTGTGGGCTGCATCTGTAGGGTGACGCTGTGCGGTGACGTTACAGGGTGACACTGTGGGGTGGTGTTGCGGGGTGACACTGTGGGGTGACGCTACAGGGTGACACTACAGGGTGATGCTGCGGGGCGATGCTACAGGGTGACACTACAGGGTGATGCTGTGGGGTGATGCTGTGGGGTGACACTGGGGTGATGCTGCGGGGCGATGCTACGGGGTGACACTACAGGGTGATGCTGTGGGGTGATGCTGTGGGGTGACACTACAGGGTGATGCTGTGGGGTGATGCTGTGGGGTGACGTTACAGGGTGACGCTGTGGGGTGATGCTGTGGGGTGACACTACAGGGTGATGCTGCGGGGCGATGCTACGGGGTGACACTACAGGGTGACGCTGTGGGGTGATGCTGTGGGGTGACACTACAGGGTGATGCTGCGGGGCGATGCTACGGGGTGACACTACAGGGTGATGCGGGGCGATGCTACGGGGTGACACTACAGGGTGACGCTGTGGGGTGATGCTGTGGGGTGACACTACAGGGTGACGCTGTGGGGTGATGCTGTGGGGTGACACTACAGGGTGATGCTGTGGGGTGATGCTGTGGGGTGACGTTACAGGGTGACACTGTGGGGCAGTGCTATGGAGTGACGTTATAGGGTGGTACTACAGGGTGGCACTGTGGGGTGACGCTGTGGGGTGACATTGTGGGGTGATGCTGTGGGGTGACACAATAGGGTGACGCTGCAGGGTGACGTTATGGGGTGATACTACAGGGTGACGCTGTGGGGTGGCACTACGAGGTGACGCTGTGGGGTGACGTTATGGGGTGATACTATAGGGTGATGCTGTAGGGTGACGCTACGGGGTGTCGCTGTGGGGTGTCGCTGTGGGGTGACACTGGCGTGGTGTTGCAGGGTGATGCTGCGGGGTGATGCTGCGGGGTGACATTATAGGGTGATACTACAGGGTGACACTGTGGGGTGATGCTGGGGGTGACGCTACGGGGTGACACTGTGGGGTGACGCTGTGGGGTGATACTACAGGGTGATGCTGTGGGGTGATGCTGTGGGGTGATACTACAGGGTGACGCTGTGGGGTGGCACTACGAGGTGACACTGTGGGGTGACGTTATGGGGTGGTACTATAGGGTGACGCTGTAGGGTGATGCTGCAGGGTGACGCTGTGGGGTGATGCTGTGGGGTGATGCTGTGGGCTGAATCTGTAGGGTGACGCTGTGGGGTGACATTACAGGGTGACGCTGTGGGGTGGCGTTGCAGGGTGATGCTGTGGGGTGATGCTGGGGGGTGGCGCTATGGTGTGATACTACAGGGTGACGCTGCAGGGTGACACTGTGGGGTGACGCTACAGGGTGACACTACAGGGTGATGCTGTGGGGTGATGCTGTGGGGTGACGCTTGGGGTGACACTGGGGTGATGCTGTGGGGTGACGCTATGGGGTGATGCTGCACGGTGACGCTGTGAGGTGATGCTGTGGGGTGACGTTATGGGGTGATACTACAGGGTGACACTACAGGGTGATGCTGTGGGGTGACACTACGGGGTGACGCTGTGGGGTGACGCTGTGGGGTGATGCTGCAGGGTGACGCTGTGGGGTGATGCTGTGGGGTGATGCTGTGGGCTGCATCTGTAGGGTGACGCTGTGCGGTGACGTTACAGGGTGACGCTGTGGGGTGGTGTTGCGGGGTGACACTGTGGGGTGACGCTACAGGGTGACACTACAGGGTGATGCTGCGGGGCGATGCTACGGGGTGACACTACAGGGTGACGCTGTGGGGTGATGCTGTGGGGTGACACTACAGGGTGATGCTGCGGGGCGATGCTACGGGGTGACACTACAGGGTGACGCTGTGGGGTGATGCTGTGGGGTGACACTACAGGGTGATGCGGGGCGATGCTACAGGGTGACACTACAGGGTGACGCTGTGGGGTGATGCTGTGGGGTGACACTACAGGGTGATGCGGGGCGATGCTACAGGGTGACACTACAGGGTGACGCTGTGGGGTGATGCTGTGGGGTGACACTACAGGGTGATGCTGTGGGGTGATGCTGTGGGGTGACGTTACAGGGTGACGCTGTGGGGTGATGCTGTGGGGTGACACTACAGGGTGATGCTGTGGGGTGATGCTGTGGGGTGACGTTACAGGGTGACGTTGTGGGGTGATGCTGTGGGGTGACACTACAGGGTGATGCTGGGGAGCGATGCTGGGGGGTGACGCTACAGAGTGACGCTGTGGGGTGACACTGGGATGATGTTGCGGGGTGATGCTGTGGGGTGACACTGTGGGGTGATGCTGTGGGGTGATACTACAGGGTGACACTGTGGGGTGACGCTGCGGGGTGGCGCTATGGGGTGACACTACGGGGTGACGCTGTGGGGTGATGTTGTGTGGTGATGCTATAGGGTGACACTGGGATGATGCTGCACGGTGACGCTGTGAGGTGACATTGTGGGGTGACACTGTGGGGTGATGCTACAGGGTGACGCTGTGGGGTGACACTGGGGTGATGCTGCGGGGGGATACTGCAGGGTGATGCTGCGGGGCAATGCTACGGGGTGACACTACAGGGTGACGCTGGGGGGTGATGCTGTGGGGTGACATAACAGGGTGATGCTGTGGGGTGATGCTGTGGGGTGACACTACAGGGTGACGCTGGGGGGTGATGCTGTGGGGTGACATAACAGGGTGATGCTGTGGGGTGATGCTGTGGGGTGACACTACAGGGTGGCACTGCGGGGTGATGTTGTGGGGTGACGTTACAGGGTGACACTGTGGGGCAGTGCTGGGGGGTGACGTTCTGGGGTGATACTACAGGGTGACGTTGTGAGGTGATGCTGTGGGGTGACACTGTGGGGTGATGATACAGGGTGAGATTACAGGGTGATGCTGCGGGGTGACGTTATGGGGTGATACTACAGGGTGACACTGTGGGGTGATGCTACAGGGTGGCTCTGCGGGGTGATGCTGCAGGGTTACACTGCGTGGTGACGCTGGGGGTGACGCTGTGGGTTGTCGCTGTGGGTTGTCGCTGTGGGGTGACGCTGTGGGGTGACGCTACGGGGTGACTCTGTAGGGTGACGTTGCAGGGTGACGCTGTAGGGAGACGCTGTAGGGTGACGCTGCGGGGTGACGCTGCTGGGTGACACTGTGGGGTGACGCGGTGTGGTGATGCTGTGGGGTGACGCTGCTGGGTGACTCTGTGGGGTGGTGCTGTGGGGTGACGCTACGAGGTGATGCTGCTGGGTGACACTGTGGGGTGGCACTGCAGAGTGATACTGTAAGGTGACGCTGCTGGGTGACTATATGGGGTGACGCTGTGGGGTGACGCTGTGGGGTGACGCTGCGGGGTGACGCTGTGGGGTGACGCTGCGGGGTGACGCTGCGGGGTGACGCTGTAGGGTGACGCTGAGGGGTGACGCTGTAGGGTGACGCTGTAGGGTGACGCTGTGGGGTGACGCTGCGGGGTGATGCTGTAGGGTGACGCTGTGGGGTGACACTGTGGGGTGACGCTGCGGGGTGACGCTGTAGGGTGACGCTGTGGGGTGACGCTGCGGGGTGACACTGTGGGGTGACGCTGTAGGGTGACGCTGCGGGGTGACGCTGCGGGGTGACGCTGTAGGGTGACACTGTGGGGTGACGCTGCGGGGTGACGCTGTGGGGTGACACTGTGGGGTGACACTGTGGGGTGACGCTGTAGGGTGATGCTGTAGGGTGACGCTGCGGGGTGACACTGTGGGGTGACGCTGCGGGGTGGCACTGTAGGGTGATGCTGTGGGGTGACGCTACGGGGTGACGCTGTGGGGTGATGCTGTGGGGTGATGCTGCAGGGTGACACTGTGGGGTGACGCTGCGGGGTGACGCTGCGGGGTGACGCTGCTGGATGACGCGGGGTGATGCTGCGGGGTGACGCTGTAGGGTGACTGTAGGGTGACGCTGCTCTGGGGTGACACTACTGTGGGGTGACATTATGGGGTGACGCTCTGGGGCTCCCCTGTTGTGGGTCAGGCCGATGCATCGCACAGTGGGGTGTTGCTGTGGGGTGATGCTGCTGTGGGGTGCTGCTGTGGGTCACTAGGGGTCCCTATATGTCCCTATGGGTCCCTGTGGGTCTCTATTGGTCTCTATGGGTTCTTATGTGTCTCTATGGGTCTCTATGGGTCTCTATGGGTCCCTATGGGTCCCTATGGGTTGCTATGGGGTGATGCTATGAGTCTCTATGGGTTCCTATGTGTCCCTATGGGTCCATATGGGTCCCTATGTGTTCCTATGGGTCTCTATGGGTCCCTATGTGTCCCTATGGGTCCCTATGGGTCTCTATGGTCCCCATGGGTCCCCATGGTCCCCATGCCCCGCCAGTGACCCCCCCCGTGCCCTGTGCAGGCCGATGCATCGCGCGGTGGGGTGATGCTGCTGTGGGGTGATGCTGCTGTGGGGTGATGCTGCTGTGGGGTGATGCTCTGGGTCCCTATGGGTCCCTATGGGTCTCTGTGGGTCTCTATGGGTCCCCATGGGTCCCCATGGTCCCCATCCCCCCCCTGGTGACCCCCCCGTGCCCTGTGCAGGCCGATGCATCGCGCGGTGGGGTGATGCTGTGGGGTGATGCTGTGGGGTGATGCTGTGGGTCCCTGTGGGTCTCTGTGGGTCCCTATGGGTCCCTGTGGGTCCCTATGGGTCCCTGTGGGTCCCTATGTGTCCCTATGGGTCTCTATGTGTCCCTATGGGTCCTTATGGGTCCTTATGGGTCTCTATGGGTCCCTATGTGTCCCTATGGGTTCCTATGTGTCCCTATGAGTCTCTATGGGTTCCTATGGGTCCCTATGGGTCCTTATGGGTCCCTATGTGTCCCTATGGGTCTCTATGGGTCTCTATGGGTCCCTATATGTCCATATGGGTCTTTATGTGTCCCTATGGGTCCCTATGAGTCCCATGGGTCCCCATGGTCCCCATGCCCCCCGGTGACCCCCCTGTGCCCTGTGCAGGCCGATGCATCGCGCGGTGGGGTGATGCTGTGGGGTGATGCTGCTGTGGGGTGATGCTGCTGTGGGGTGATGCTGTGGGTCCCTATGGGTCCCTATGTGTCCCTATGGGTCCCTATGGGTCCCCATGGGTCCATATGGTCCCCATGCCCCCCGGTGACCCCCCCGTGCCCTGTGCAGGCCGATGCATCGCGCGGTGGAGCCGCTGGGCGGGCGGGCGGGTCGCGAGCCCTTCGCCGTGGGGAGCCTGGGCTGTGCGGGGGGCTGGGCCTGCCCCCCCCGGCCCTGGCTGCCCAGCACCAGGTACCGACCCCCCCCGGGACCCCCCCAACCCCCCCCCAACCCCCCTGCCCCTCAGGGGCACCCCCGTCCCCTGGGAAGGGTGGATGGGGGTGTCATCCCCCCCCCATCATCTCTGGGTGTTGGTCCTTCCCCCCCCACACCCCAATTTCCCCCCCCCCCCCAAAATTCCCCCCCCCCCCAATTTCCACCACCCCCCCAACCCCAATTCCCCCCCCCAATTTCCCCCCACACACCCTAATTTCCCCCCCACCCCTATTTCCCCCACCCTCAATTTGCCCCACCCCCACTCCAATTTGCCCCCCCCAATTTACCCCCACCCCCCCAATTTCCCCCCCCAATTCCCCCCACCCCAATTTCCCCCAAATATCCCACCCCAATTTCCCCCACCCCAATTTACCCCCCAATTCCCCCCCCCAATTTCCACCCCCACCCCAATTTCCCCCACCCCCAATTCCCCCCCCAATTCCCCCCCCAATTCCCCCCCCAATTCCCCCCCCAATTTCCCCCCCAATTCCCCCCCACCCCAATTTCCCCCCCAATTCCCCCCCCCCAATTTCCCCCACCCCCCCACCCTAATTTCCACCCCCACCCCAATTTACCCCCCAATTCCCCTCCCAATTCCCCCCATCCCAATTCCCCCCCCAATTTCCACCCCCCACCCCAATTTCCCCCCACCCCAATTCCCCCCCCCAATTTTGCCCCCACCCACCCCAATCTCCCCCCCAATTCCCCCCCCTAATTCCCTCCCCAATTCCCCCCACCCCAATTTCCACCCCCCCAATTCCCCCC
>NW_028168251.1:0-12912 GCF_964237585.1 Gallinula chloropus | reverse complement strand
GGACCCTGACCCCCCCAAAGGGCACCCTGACCCCCTGGAGCACCCTGACCCCCCCCACAACGACCCCCCCCGCCACCCTCCAAGAGCACCCTGACCCTCCCGACCACCCTGACACCCCCCCAACCCCTCCCCCACCAAAGCCCCCCAGGACCCCCCCCCGACCCGCCCCACAAGAGGTCCCTGACGCCCCCCCAAAATCCCCCCCCCCCAAAGCCCCCAGGACCCCCCCCAAAAAACACTCCCCCCAAAGCCCCCCAGGACCACCCCAGACCCCCCCCCAAGAGGTCCCTACACCCCCCCTCCAAAATCCACCCCCCCAAAGCCCCCCAGAACCCCCCGACCCCCCCCACAAGAGGACCCTGACCCCCCCCAAAAACCACCCCTCCCCAAAGCCCCCCAGGATCCCCCCCCCAACCCCCCCCCAAAAGCCCCCAAGAACCCACCCAGACCCCCCACCAAGAGGACCCTGACCGACCCCCCCAAAAAAACCACCCCCAAAGCCCCTCAGGACCCCCTCCAATCTCCCCCCCCAAAAAGCCCCCTAGGACCCCCCCGACACCCCCAAGAGGACCCTGACCCCCCCCAAAATCCCCCCCTCCGAAGCCCCCCAGGTCTCCCCCCCCAAAAACCACCCCCCCCAAAAGCCCCCCAGGATCCCCTCACAACCCCCCCCAAAAGCCCCCAAGAACCCACCCAGACCCCCCCCCAAGAGGACCCTGACCCCCCCCAAACCCCTCCCCCCAAAGCCCCCCAGGCCCCCCCCCAAACCCCCCCCAAAAGCCCCCAAGGACCCCCCCGACCCCCCCCCCCAAAGCCCCCCAGGACCCCTCCCCCAACCCCCCCCCCCAAAAGCCCCCAAGGACCCCCCCGACCCCCCCCCAAAAAGACCCTGACCCCCCCCAAACCCCTCCCCCCAAAGCCCTCCAGGACCCCCCCCAACCCCCCCCCAAGAGCCCCCCAGGACCCCCCCGACCCTCCCCAAAGCCCCCCAGGACCCCCCCAACCCCCCCCCAAAAGCCCCCAAGGACCCCCCCGACCCCCCCCCAAAAAGACCCTGACCCCCCCCCAAACCCCTCCCCCCAAAGCCCCCCAGGACCCCCCCTCAAAACCCCCCCAAAAGCCCCCAGGGACCCCACCGAACCCCCCAAAAGCCCTCCAGGACCCCCCCCAACCCCCCCCAAAAGCCCCCAAGGACCCCCCCGACCCCCCCCCAAAAAGACCCTGACCCCCCCCAAACCCCTCCCCCCAAAGCCCCCCAGGACCCCCCCTCAAAACCCCCCCAAAAGCCCCCAGGGACCCCACCGAACCCCCCAAAAGCCCTCCAGGACCCCCCCCCAACCCCCCCCAAAAGCCCCCAAGGACCCCCCCGACCCCCCCCCAAAAAGACCCTGACCCCCCCCAAACCCCTCCCCCCAAAGCCCCCCAGGACCCCCCCTTAAAACCCCCCCAAAAGCCCCCAAGGACCCCCCCGACCCCCCCCCAAAAAGACCCTGACCACCCCCAAACCCCTCCCCCCAAAGCCCTCCAGGACCCCCCCCAACCCCCCCCCCAAAAGCTCCCCAGGACCCTCCCGACCCCCCCCCAAAGCCACCCAGGACCCCCCCAAACCCCCCCAAAAAGCCCCCCAGGACCCCCCCGACCCCCCCCAAAGCCCTCCAGGACCCCCCCCCAACCCCCCCCCCAAAATCCCCCAAGGACCCCCCCCCGACCCCCCCCCAAAGCCACCCAGGACCCCCCCAAACCCCCCCCCAAAAGCGCCTCAGGACCCCCCCTCAAAACCCCCCCAAAAGCCCCCAAGGACCCCCCAGGACCCCCCCCCAAACCCCCCCCCAAAAGCCCCCCAGGACCCCCCCAGACCCCCCCCAGACCCCCCCCCAGGCTGCCCCCTCTATGTGGGTCCCGGGGTTGGGGGGGGGTGGGGGTGGGGGGGCGTGTTAAGGGGTTTGGGGGGACACCCCCCCCCCACCCCATGGGGGATGGGACCCCCCCTCCCCCCCCGCGCCGCGTGCGTGCCTCTGACTCGCCGGGTTATTTTTAGGTGCCGGCGCACGCGCCTGGCCCGTGACGTCACCACCACCCCCCCCCCACCACCCATCAGCACCCTGAGGTGCCCCCCCCCCCCCTCAAAATACAACCCCCCCCCCCCCCCAGGGAGCTCCTCACGCTGGGGAGGGGAAACTGAGTCACGGGGGGGGGGGAGGGGGTGAGGGGGGGGGGGCACAGGGGTGTCCCCTGTGCCCCCCCCACCTCACCCCCTCCCCCCCCCGTGGTGACACCTTTGGGTGCCCCCCCCCCCCCATTGCTGGAAGCTTCCAGCCCCCCTCCCAAATTAACCCCCCCCCCAAATTAGCCCCCCCCCCCAATTATACAGCCCCCCCCTCAAATTAACCCCCCCAAATTAGCCCCCCCAAATTAGCCCCCCCCAATTATACAGCCCCCCCTCAAATTAACCCCCCCAAATTAGACCCCCCCCAATTATACAGCCCCCCCCTCAAATTAACCCCATCCCCCAAATTAGACCCCCCAAATTAGACCCCCCCAATTTACACCCCCCCAAATTAGACCCCCCCCAATTTATAGCCCCTCCCAAATTAACCCCCCCAATTATACGGCCCCCCCTCCCCAAATTACCCCCCCCAAATTAGCCCCCCCAATTATACAGCCCGCCCCCACCCCAAATTAACCCCCCCAATTTCCAACCCCCCCAAATTAACCCCCCCAATTAAGACCCCCCTAATTATACATCCCCCCTCCCCAAATTAACCCCCCAAATTACTCCCCCCAAATTAACCCCCCCAATTTCCAACCCCCCCAAATTAACCCCCCAATTAAGACCCCCCCCAATTATCCAGCCCCCCCACCCCAAATTACCCCCCCAATAATACAGACCCCCCCAAATTAACCCCCCCAATTAAGACCCCCCCCAATTATCCAGCCCCCCCACCCCAAATTACCCCCCCAATAATACAGACCCCCCCAAATTAACCCCCCCAATTAAGACCCCCCCCAATTATCCAGCCCCCCCACCCCAAATTACCCCCCCAATAATACAGACCCTCCCAAATTAACCCCCCCAAATTAGCCCCCCCAAATTAACCTCTCCAATTACACAGCCCCCCCAAATTGCTGCCCCCCCAATTATGCATCCTCCCCCAATTAGAGCCCCCCAATTAACCCCCCCAATTACACAGCCCCCCAAAATTATACCCCCCTAATTACTCATCCCCCCCAATTAACCCCCTCAAATTACACATCCCCCCCCAAATTAAGCCCCCCCAAATTAACCCCCTAATTAAATGTCCCCCCCAAATTAACTCCCTCCAAACTAGACCCCCCCCAAATTTACAGCCCCCCCCATACACAACCCCCCCCCCCAAATTACACCCCCAGCACCCAAATGTGTGTCCCCCCCACCCCGCACCCCCCCCCGCCCCCGCACCCCCCCCCAGGCCCCAAATTACATCCCCCCCCCAAAATAGGAATGACACCCCCACCCCACCCCCCCCGCCAGCCCAGTGGGGAAACTGAGGCACGGCCCAGGCACGCGGGGGGGGGGGGCTGGGGGGTGCCAGGGGGAGGGGGGAGGGGGTTTGGGGGGGGGGGGGCAGGTTTGGGGGACTTTCTGGGGGCCGGGTTTGGGGGTGCCGGGTTTGGGGGGGCCAAGTTGGGGGGTCTCTGGGTTCCCGGTTTGGGGGTGCTGGGTTTGGGGGGGGGGGGGCAAATTGGGGGGGGGGTCTTTGGGTTCACGGTTTGGGGGTGCAGGGTTTGGGGGGGCCAAGTTTGGGGGGGTCTCTGGGTGGTGGGGTCTGGGGGTGCCGGGTTTGGGGGGGTCAAGTTGGGGGGGTCTTTGGGTTCACGGTTTGGGGGTGCCGGGTTTGGGGGGAGCAAATTGGGGGGTCTCTGGGTGCCGGGGTTTTGGGGTGCTGGGGTTTGGGGGGGGCCAAGTTTGGGGGGTCTCTGGGTGCCGGGGTTTGGGGGTGCTGGGGTTTGGGGGGGGCCAAGTTTGGGGGGTCTCTGGGTGCCGGGGTCTAGGGGGTGCCAGGTTTGGGGGGGCCAAGTTGGGGGGTCTCTGGGTGCCGGGTTTTGGGGTGCTGGGGTTTGGGGGTGTCCTCTGGGTGCCAAGGTGCCAGGATTTGGGGGTGCCGGGGTTTTGGGGTGCGGGGGTTTGGGGTGTCCTCTGGGTGCCGAGGTGCCAGGATTTGGGGGTGCCGGGGTTTTGGGGTGGGGTCAGTGTTCTGGGGTGCTGGGTTTGGGGGGAGGGGGGGAGTGTTTGAGGTGACAGAGTTTGGGGGTACCGGGGTTTCGGGGTGCCGGGTTTGGGGGTGCCAGGATTTAGGGGTGCTGGTGCTTGGGGTTCGGGGGTGCTGGTGCTCACAGTTGGGGGGTGCTGGGATTTGGGGGTTCGGGGGTGCCAGTGCTTGGAGTTTGGGGGTGCTGGGATTTAGGGGTGCCGGGATCTGGGGGCTCAGGGGTGCTGGTGCTCATGGTTTGGGGGTGCTGGTGCTTGGGGTTCGGGGGTGCTGGGATTTAGGGGTGCCGGGATTTGGGGGTTCAGGGGTGCCGGTGCTTGGAGTTTGGGGGTGCCAGGATTTGGGGGTTCAGAGGTGCCTGGGTTTTGGGGTACCGGGGTTCCGGGGTTCAGGGGTGCCACTTTTGGGGGTGCCAGCGCTTGGGGGTTTGGGGTGTGGGTGCTCAGGGTTTGGGGGTTTGGGGGTACCGAGGTTTTGGGGTACCGGGGTTTGGGGGTGCCTGTGCTCGGGATTTGGGGGTTCGGGGGTGCCGAGGTTTTGGGGTGCCGGTGCTTAGGATTTGGAGGTTCGGGGGTTCGGGGGTGCCGGGGTTCGGGGGTACCGAGGTTTGGGGGGTGCTTCGGGATTTGGGGGTGCTTGCGGTTCGGGGTACCGTGGTTTGGGGGTTCGGGGGTACCGAGGTTTGGGGGTTCGGGGATTCGGGGGTTCAGGGGTACTGAGGTTTTGGGGTGCCGGTGCTTGGGATTTGGGGCTTCGGGGGTGCCGGGATTCGGGGGTACCGAGGTTTCGGGGTGCCGGGGTCTGGGCGTTTGGGGGTTCAGGGGTACCGGTGCTTGGGATTTGGGGGTTCGGGGGTGCCGGGATTCGGGGTGCCGGGGTTTGGGGGTGCAGGGGTCTGGGGGTTCGGGGGTACCTAGGTTTCGGGGTACCAAGGTTCGGGGGTGCCAGTGCTCTGGATTTGGGGGGTCGGGGGTACCGAGGTTTGGGGGTGCCGGGGTCTCGGGATTTGGGGGTGCCGGTGCTCGGGATTTGGGGGTTCGGGGGCGCCGGGATTCGGGGGTACTGAGGTTTCGGGGT
Organism: Gallinula chloropus; assembly: GCF_964237585.1. Taxonomy (NCBI): domain Eukaryota; kingdom Metazoa; phylum Chordata; class Aves; order Gruiformes; family Rallidae; genus Gallinula; species Gallinula chloropus. The sequence continues at coordinate 7,585 of NW_028168251.1, read as the reverse complement.
GCCGGGGTTCGGGGGTGCCGGGGTCTGGGGGTTCGGGGGTACCAAGTTTTGGGGGTGCCGAGGTTTGGGGGTACCGAGGTTTCGGGGTGCCGGGGTCTGGGGGTTCGGGGGTGCCGAGGTTCGGGATTTGGGGGTTCGGGGTGCCGGGGTTCGGGGGGTCGAGGGTGCCGCTCGGCGGCCGCGGCCCCGCTGTCCCCGGCGCTATAAATAGCGGCTGCTCTCAGCCCCCCCCCCCCCCCGCCCACCCCCCCCCCGGGGGCCGCCCCCTCCCGCGGCCTCGGGGCGGGACGGGCCGGGAGCGCTTAAAGCCGCCGCCGCCCCCGGCGCCGCCACTCGCCGCCCCCCGGCACCGGGAACCCACCGGGATCCGACACCGGGAACCCACCGGGATCCGCCGCTCCGGGACCGGGATCCGACACCGGGAACCGGGAACCGACCCCGGGATCCGACCCCACCGGGATCCGCCGCTCCGGCACCGGGAACCGACACCGGGAACCGACCCCAGGACACCCCGGGAACCGGGATCCGCCGCTCCGGGAACCGGGATCCGATCCCGGGAACCGACCCCCACAGGGATCTGCTGCTCCGGGAACCGGGATCCGCCGGGATCCGACCCCAGGACACCTCGGGAACCGGGATCCGACACCGGGAACCGACCTCAGGACACCCCGGGAACCGGGATCCGACTCCGGGAATCGGGATCTGCTGCTCCGGGAACCGGGAACCGACCTCGGGAACTGGGATTCGACCCCGGGAACCGGCCACTCCGGGACAGGGATCCGACCCCAGCGGGATCTGCTGCTCTGGGAACCGGGAACCCACCTCGGGAACTGGGATCCGCCGGGATCTGACACCGGGAACCGGGATCTGCTGCTCCGGGAACTTGTCCCGGGAACCAGGAACTTACACCGGGACCCCCCCCCCCAGGACACCGGGACCCCCCCAGGACACCGGGATTGACCCAGGACACCGTCCCCAAGCACCGGGACCCACCCAGGACACCGGGACTGAACCGGGACCCCCACCCCAGGCACCAGGGCTGATCCAGGACCCCCCCCCAGGATCCCAGGACTAACCCAGGACCCCCACCCAGCACCCCGGGACTGACCCAGGACACCGTCCCCAAGCACCGGGACCCCCACCCAGGACTGATCTGGGACCCCTCCAGGCACCAGGGCTGATCCAAGACACCCCACCCCTCCAGGCACTGGGGCTGATTGGAGACCCTCACCCAGGACCCCAGGACTGATCCAGGACCCCAGGACTAACCCAGGACACTTTCCCCGGGCACCAAGACCCCCCACCCAGGCCCCCATCCCCAACCCATCCCACCACCCAAATCCCCCCTCAAATCTCCCTTCCCCCAGCCCCAATCTCCAAGCCGCACCCCAGCGACACCCCCCACCCCCAAAACCACCCCCCACCCCAAACACATCCCCCTCTCTCAAATCCCCCAGCCCCAATCTCCAAGCCGCACCCCAGTGACACCCCCCACCCCAAACACATCCCCCCCCCCCAAATTCCCCTTCCCCCAGCCCCAATCTCCAAGCCTCACCCCGAAGACACCCCCCACCCCCAAACACCCCCCCCAAATCCCCCCTCAAATCCCCCTTCCCCCAGCCCCAATCTCCAAGCCTCACCCCCAAACCCACCCCCCACCCCCAAACACATCCCCCCCTTAAATCCCCCTTCCCCCAGCCCCAATCTCCAAGCCGCACCCCGAAGACACCCCCCACCCCCAAAACCCACCCACCACCCCCACCAGCACCCAAATCCCCCTCCCCCCAGCCCCAATCTCCAAGCCTCACCCCAGCGACACCCCCCACCCCAAACACATCCCCCTCCCCAAATCCCCCTTCCCCCAGCCCCAATCCCCAAGCCTCACCCCGAAGACACCCCCCACCCCCAAAGCCCCCCGCCCCCCCCCAGCCCAGCCATGAACTCCACGCTGGAGCCCCCCGCCCAGGAGGAGCCCGAGGAGCTGCCGGCCACCGAGAAGGACCTGGCGGAGGACGCGCCCTGGAAGAAGATCCAGCAGAACACCTTCACCCGCTGGTGCAACGAGCACCTCAAGTGCGTCCAGAAGCGCATCGGGGACCTGCAGCGGGACCTGAGCGACGGGCTGCGGCTGATCGCGCTGCTCGAGGTGCTGAGCCAGAAGAAGATGGGGCGCAAGTACCACCCGCGCCCCAACTTCCGCCAGATGAAGCTGGAGAACGTGTCGGTGGCGCTGGAGTTCCTGGAGAGGGAGCGCATCAGGCTGGTCTCCATCGGTCAGCGGGGGGGGGACGGGGAGGGGGGGAAAGGGGGAGTGTGCAAGGGGGGTGTGCAAGGGGGGTGTGTAAGGGGAGTGTGCAAGGGGAGTGTGCAAGGGGAGTGTGTAAGGGGTGTGCAAGGGGAGTGTGCAAGGGGAGTGTGCAAGGGGAGTGTGTAAGGGGGGTGTGCAAGGGGAGTGTGCAAGGGATGTGCAAGGGGAGTGTGTAAGGGGAGTGTGTAAGGGGAGTGTGTAAGGGGAGTGTGTAAGAGGGTGTGCAAGGGGAGTGTGCAAGGGGAGTGTGTAAGGGGGGGTGCAAGGGGTGTGCAAGGGGAGTGTGCAAGGGGTGTGCAAGGGGGAGAAAGGGTGGTGGTGCAAGGGGAGTGTGCAAGGGGAGTGTGTAAGGGGAGTGTGTAAGGGGGGTGTGTAAGGGGGTGTGTAAGGGGGCAGAAAGGGTGGTGGTGCAAGGGGAGTGTGCAAGGGGAGTGTGTAAGGGGGGAGAAAGGGTGGTGGTGCAAGGGGAGTGTGCAAGGGGAGTGTGCAAGGGGAGTGTGTAAGGGGGAGAAAGGGTGGTGGTGCAAGGGGAGTGTGCAAGGGGAGTGTGTAAGGGCAGTGTGTAAGGGGGGTGTGCAAGGGGAGTGTGCAAGGGGAGTGTGCAAGGGGAGTGTGTAAGGGGGGCGTGTAAGGGGGGTGTGTAAGGGGGAGAAAGGGTGGTGGTGCAAGGGGTGTGCAAGGGGGGTGTGTAAGGGGGAGAAAGGGTGGTGGTGCGAGGGGAGTGTGCAAGGGGAGTGTGTAAGGGGAGTGTGTAAGGGGGTGTGCAAGGGGAGTGTGCAAGGGGTGTGTGCAAGGGGAGTGTGTAAAGGGTGTGCAAGGGGAGTGTGTAAGGGGAGTGTGTAAGGGGAGTGTGCAAGAGGGGTGTGCAAGGGGAGTGTGCAAGGGGAGTGTGCAAGGGGTGTGCAAGGGGAGTGTGTAAGGGGGGTGTGCAAGGAGAGTGTGCAAGGGGAGTGTGCAAGGGGTGTGCAAGGGGGAGAAAGGGTGGTGGTGCAAGGGGAGTGTGTAAGGGGTGTGTGTAAGGGGTGTGTGTAAGGGGGGTGTGTAAGGGGGGTGTGTAAGGGGGCAGAAAGGGTGGTGGTGCAAGGGGAGTGTGCAAGGGGAGTGTGTAAGGGGGCAGAAAGGGTGGTGGTGCAAGGGGAGTGTGCAAGAGGTGTGCAAGGGGAGTGTGTAAGGGGGGAGAAAGGGTGGTGGTGCAAGGGGAATGTGCAAGGGGTGTGTGCAAGGGGGGTCTATAAGGGGAGTGTGTAATGGGGAGAAAGGGTGGTGGTGCAAGGGGACTGTGCAAGGGGGGTGTGTAAGGGGTGATGGAGTGAGGTGGGAAGGGTGGGGGTGTGAGGAGTAAGGGTGGAGGAGTGAGTGTGCAAGGGGAGGGTGCAAGGGGGGTGTGCAAGGGGTGTGCAAGGGGAGTGTGCAAGGGGAGTGTGCAAGGGGAGTGTGCAAAGGGGGTGCAAGGGGAGTGTGCAAGGGGAGTGTGCAAGGGGAGTATGTAAGGGGGGAGAAAGGGTGGTGGTGCAAGGGGAGTGTGCAAGAGGTGTGCAAGGGGAGTGTGTAAGGGGGGTGTGCAAGGGGTGTGCAAGGGGAGTGTGTAAGGGGTGTGCAAGGGGAGTGTGTAAGGGGTGTGTGCAAGGGGAGTGTGCAAGGGGAGTGTGCAAGGGGAGTGTGTAAGGGGGGGTGTGTAAGGGGTGATGGAGTGAGGGGGAAGGGTGGGGGTGTGAGGAGTAGGGGTGGAGGAGTGAGTGTGCAAGGGGGTGTGTGCAAGGGGTGTGCAAGGGGGTGTGTGCAAGAGGTGTGCAGAGGGGTGTGCAAGGTGAGTGTGTAAGGGGAGAAAGGGCAGTGGTACAAGGGGAGTGTGCAAGGGGGTGTGCAAGAGGTGTGCAGAGGGGTGTGCAAGGGGAATGTGTAAGGGGAGATGGAGTGAGTGGGAAAGGGTGGGGGTGTGAGGAGCGGAGCAGGAGGAGTGAGTGTGCAAGGGGTGTGCAAGGGGGGAGAAAGGGAGGTGTGCAAGGGGAGTGTGCAAGAGGTGTGCAAGGGGAGTGTGTAAGGGGTGTGCAAGAGGTGTGCAAGGGGAGTGTGTAAGGGGTGATGGAGTGAGGGGGAAAGGGTGGGGGTGTGAGGAGCGGGGGTGTGCGGAGGGGTGTGCAAGGGGTGTGTGCAAGAGGTGTGCAGAGGGGAGTGTGTAAGGGGTGTGCAAGGGGAGTGTGTAAGGGGGGAGAAAGGGTGGTGGTGCAAGGGGTGTGCTGGGGGTGTGCAAGGGGTGTGTGCAAGGGGTGTGCAAGGGGAGTGTGTAAGGGAGGAGAAAGGGTGGTGGTGCAAGGGGAGTGTGTGAGGGGTGTGCAAGGGGAGTGTGCAAGGGGTGATGGAGTGAGGGGGAAAGGGTGGGGGTGTGAGGAGCAGGGGTGGAAGAGTGAGTGTGCAAGGGGAGTGTGCAAGGGGTGTGGGAGTGTGTAAGGGGTTGAAAAGGTGGGGGTGCATGGGGAGTGTGCAAGAGGTGTGCAAGGCTGGTGTGCAAGAGGTGTGCAAGGTGGGTTTGCAAGGGGTGTGCAAGGGGTGTGTGCATGAGGCGTGCGAGGGGAATGTGCAAGGGGTGAAGGAGTGAGTGTGCAAGGGGCGTGCAAGGGTGGGGGTGTGAGGGGAGTGTGCAAGGGGTGATGGAGTGAGTGTGCAAGGGGTGTGTGCAAGGGGGGTGTGCAAGGCGGGTGTGCAAGGGGGGGTTGGAAGTGTGTAGGGAGTGAAGGAGTGAGGGTACAAGGGTGAGTGTGCAAGGGGGGTGGGAGTGTGTAAGGGGGGTGAAAAGGTGGGAGTGCAAGGGGTGTGCAAGGTGGGGTGAAAACGCGGATGTGGGAGTGTCCAAGGGGTGTGTGAAAGGGTAGGAGTGCAAAGAGCAGGGGTGGAGGAGTGTGCAAGGGGGGTGTGCAAGGGGGCTGGGAGTGTGTAAGGGTGAGGTGAGTGTGTCAGAGTGGGTGGGTGTGCAAGGGGAGTGTGCAAGGGTGTGGTGAAAGGGTGGGGTGGAGGACTGAGTGTGCAAGGGGGTGTGTGCAAGGGAAGTGTGTGAAGGTGGGGGTGGGAGTGTGCAAGGGGTAGGCAAGGGGGTGGGTGTGCAAAGGGGAAGTGTGTGAGGGATGTGGGGGGTGGGGAGTGTGTAAGGGGGTGTGTGAAAAGGTGGGGGTGTGAGGAGTGAGTGTGCAAGGGGTGTGTAAGGGGAAGGGTGGGGTACAAGGGGAGTGCAAGGGGGGAGTGTGTGAGGGACGTGTGGGGCGTGGGAGTGTGCAAGGGGAAGGTGAGTGTGTGGGAGTGGGTGGGTGTGCAAGGGAAGTGTGCAAGGGGTGAAGGAGTGAGTGTGCAAGAGGTGTGCAAGGGTGGGGGTGCAAGGGGGAAGGAGGAGCATGTGGGGGTGGGAGGGTGAGTGTGCAATGGATGAGTGTGCAAGGGTGGGGGGGTGAGGGGGAGTGTGTGAGGGGGAGTGTGTGGGGCTGGCAGGACAAGTGTGCAAGGGGTGAGTGTGCAAGGGCAGGTGTGTGAGGGGAGTGTGTGGGAGTGAGTGTGCAAGGAGTGAGGGTGTGTGTGCAAGGGGAGTGTGTGAGGGTGGGAGGGGGAGTGTGCAAAGGGAAGTGTGCAATGGATGGGCGTGCAAGGAGCGTGTGCAAGGGGCGTACAAGGGTGGGGGTGTGAGGGACATGTGGGGGGGGTGGGAATGTGCAAGGGGTGTGCAAGGGGGGGTGTGTGAAAGGGGAGTGTGCATTGGTCCTGCCCCCCTGCCCCCCCCCCCCATTTTTTGCCCCCCCCCCCCCCCCCCCCCCAGACAGCAAAGCAATGGGGGGGGGGTGATAGGTGATATATGGGGGGGGGGGGAACCATCATCCCCCTTGGGTGTGAACAGGGGGGTCCCCCCAATCCCGGCGGGGGGGGGATCTGAAGGGGGGGGGGTCCCGCCCCCCTGACCCCCCCCCATTTATCCCCCCCCCCCAGACAGCAAAGCGATGGGGGGGTCAAATATGGGGGTGTGTGGGGGGAACCATCATCCCCCTCGGGCATGAACAGGGGGGTCCCCCAATCCCGGCGGGGGGGGAATCTGATGGGTGGGGGTCCCGGCCCCCTGACCCCCCCCCATTTTGCCCCCCCATCCCCAGGGCATCCCAGGGGGTTGGTGTGTATAGCAGGGGGGGGGGGTGTGTGTGTGTTCCATCATCCCCCTTGGGTGTGAACAGGGGGGTCCCTCCAATCCCGGTGGGGGGGGGAGCTGATGGGGGGGGTCCTGCCCCCCTGACCCCCCCCCAATTTCCCCCCCCCCATTTTCCCCCCCCATCCTCCAGGCATCCCAGGGGGTTGGTGTGTGTAGTGGCGGGGGGGGGACACACACCATCACCCCCCTTGGGCGTGAACAGGGGGGTCCCCCCAATCCTGGCGGGGGGGAGATCTGATGGTTGGGGGTCTTGCCCCCCTGACCCCCCCCCCCCATTTTTTGCCCCCCCCCAGACAGCAAACTGATCTTGGGGGGGTCATATATGGGTGTGGGGGGGGTTCCATCATCCCCCTCGGGCGTGAACAGGGGGGTCCCCCCAATCCCGGTGGGGGGGGGAGCTGATGGGGGGGTCCTGCCCCCCTGACCCCCCCCCCCAATTTCCCCCCCCCCATTTTGCCCCCCCATCCCCAGGGCATCCCAGGGGGTTGGTGTATGTAGTGGGGGGGGTGGTACCACCATCCCCCTTGGGCGAGAACAGGGGGGTCCCCCCAATCCCGGCGGGGGGGGGATCTGATGGGGGGGGTCCCGCCCCCCTGACCCCCCCCATTTTTTGCCCCCCCCCAGACAGCAAAGCAATGGGGGGAGGGGGTGATAGGTGATATATGGCGGGGGGGGGGGGTTCCATCATCCCCCTTGGGCATGAATAGGGGGGTCCCCCCAATCCCGGCGGGGGGGGGATCTGATGGGGGGGGGGTCCTGCCCCCCTGACCCCCCCCCCCGAATTTCCCCCCCCCATCCTCAAGGCATCCCAGGGGGTTGGTGTGTGTAGCGGGGGGGGGAGGTGTTCCATCATCCCCCTTGGGTGTGAACAGGGGGGTCCCCCCAATCCCGGCGGGGGGGGGATCTGATGGGGGGGGGTCCCGCCCCCCTGACCCCCCCCCATTTTTTGCCCCCCCCCCAGACAGCAAGGCGATCGTGGACGGGAACCTGAAGCTGATCCTGGGGCTGGTGTGGACGCTGATCCTGCACTACTCCATCTCCATGCCGGCCTGGGAGGAGGAGGAGGAGGAGGAGGCCGGGGGGGGCGCGGGGGGGGC
>NW_028168252.1:27066-55444 GCF_964237585.1 Gallinula chloropus | reverse complement strand
GGAGTCTGGGGGGGTCCTGGGGGGCGGGTGCAAGGGCTGGGGGTGGGATTTGGGGGGCCAGGGCAGACCCCCCCAACTAACCCCCCCCCACCCCCAAAGGGTGACGACACCGACCAGAGCCCAACAGAGCCACAGAACCAGGGTAACCCCCCCCCAGCCCCCCAAACCCCCCCAGAACCCCCACAGCCTCCCCCCAGCACCCCCAGCCCCCCCAAACACCCCCAGAACCCCCCAGCCTCCCCCCAGTCACCCCCCAGCCCCCCCAGCCGCCCCAGTCCCCTCTGACAATTCCCAAACCCCCCCAGAACCCCCCCAGCCCCCTCAGCCCCCCCAAAACCCCCCCAGCCTCCACCCAGCCACCCCCAGCCCCCCCAGTCCCCTCTAACAATCCCCAACCCCCCCAGCCCCCCCAAACCACCCCGACACCCCCCAACCCTCCCAGTCCCCTCTGACAATCCCCATCCCCCCAACCCCCCAACCCTGGACCCCCTGACCCCTGTGACCCCTGTGACCCCTGTGACCCCCCTGACCCCCCTGTGACCCCCTGACCCCTGTGCCCCCTGTGACCCCCCTGTGACCCCCTGACCCCTGTGCCCCCTGTGACCCCTGTGACCCCCTGTGCCCCTGTGCCCCTGTGACCCCTGTGCCCCCTGTGCCCCCTGTGACCCCTGTGACCCCCCTGTGACCCCTGTGCCCCCTGTGACCCCCTGTGACCCCTGTGCCCCCTGTGACCCCTGTGACCCCTGTGACCCCCTGTGACCCCCTGTGACCCCTGTGACCCCTGTGCCCCTGTGACCCCTGTGACCCCTGTGACCCCTGTGACCCCTGTGACCCCCTGTGACATCCTGACCCCTGTGACCCCTGTGACCCCTGTGACCCCTGTGACCCCTGTGACCCCTGTGACATCCTGACCCCTGTGACCCCTGTGACCCCTGTGACCCCCTGTGACCCCTGTGACCCCTGTGACCCCTGTGACCCCCTGTGACACCTGTGACCCCTGTGACCCCTGTGACCCCCCTGTGACCCCTGTGACAACTGTGACCCCCTGAACCCTGTGACCCCTGTGACCCCTGTGACCCCTGTGCCCCCTGTGACCCCTGTGACCCCTGTGCCCCCTGTGCCCCCTGTGACCCCCTGTGACCCCTGTGACCCCCTGTGACCCCTGTGCCCCCTGTGACCCCTGTGACCCCCGTGACCCCTGTGACCCCCCTGTGACCCCTGTGACCCCTGTGACCCCCGTGACCCCTGTGACCCCCTGTGACCCCTGTGACCCCTGTGACCCCTGTGACCCCCTGTGACCCCTGTGACCCCCTGTGACCCCCTGTGATCCCTGTGACCCCTGTGACCCCTGTGACCCCTGTGATCCCCTGTGACCCCTGTGACCCCTGTGACCCCTGTGTCCCCTGTGACCCTGTGACCCCCTGACCCCTGTGACCCCTGTGACCCCTGTGACCCCTGTGACCCCTGTGTCCCCTGTGACCCCTGTGACCCCCTGACCCCTGTGACCCCTGTGACCCCTGTGACCCCTGTGCCCCCTGTGACCCCTGTGACATCCTGACCCCTGTGACCCCTGTGACCCCTGTGACCCCCTGACCCCCCTGTGACCCCTGTGCCCCCTGTGACCCCCTGTGACCCCTGTGACCCCTGTGACCCCCCTGTGACCCCTGTGACAACTGTGACCCCCTGAACCCTGTGACCCCCTGTGACACCTGTGACCCCTGTGACCCCTGTGACCCCCCTGTGACCCCTGTGACAACTGTGACCCCCTGAACCCTGTGACCCCTGTGACCCCCTGTGACCCCCCTGTGACCCCTGTGACCCCTGTGACCCCTGTGACCCCCTGTGACCCCTGTGACCCCTGTGCCCCCTGACCCCTGTGACCCCCTGTGCCCCCTGTGACCCCTGTGACCCCCTGTGACCCCTGTGTCCCCTGTGACCCCTGTGACCCCTGTGACCCCTGTGCCCCCTGTGCCCCCTGTGACCCCTGTGCCCCCTGTGTCCCCTGTGACCCTGTGACCCCTGTGACCCCTGTGACCCCCTGTGACCCCTGTGCCCCCTGTGACCCCCTGTGACCCCTGTGACCCCTGTGCCCCCTGTGACCCCTGTGACCCCTGTGACCCCCTGAACCCTGTGACCCCTGTGACCCCTGTGACCCCTGTGACCCCTGTGCCCCCTGTGACCCCTGTGACCCCCGTGACCCCCTGTGTCCCCTGTGACCCCTGTGACCCCTGTGACCCCCTGTGCCCCCTGTGCCCCCTGTGACCCCCTGTGACCCCTGTGACCCCTGTGACCCCTGTGACCCCCTGACCCCCTGTGACCCCCTGTGCCCCCTGTGACCCCTGTGACCCCCTGTGACCCCTGTGACCCCTGTGACCCCTGTGACCCCCTGACCCCTGTGACCCCTGTGACCCCTGTGACCCCTGTGACCCCCTGTGACCCCTGTGCCCCCTGTGACCCCTGTGACCCCCGTGACCCCTGTGACCCCCCTGTGACCCCTGTGACCCCTGTGACCCCTGTGACCCCCTGTGACCCCTGTGACCCCCTGACCCCTGTGACCCCTGTGCCCCCTGTGTCCCCTGTGTCCCCTGTGACCCCCTGTTCCCCCTGTGACCCCCTGTGACCCCTGTGACCCCTGTGACCCCTGTGACCCCCTGTGCCCCCTGTGCCCCCTGTGACCCCTGTGACCCCTGTGACCCCTGTGTCCCCTGTGACCCCCTGACCCCTGTGACCCCTGTGACCCCTGTGACCCCCTGTGCCCCCTGTGCCCCCTGTGCCCCCTGTGACCCCCTGTGACCCCTGTGACCCCTGTGCCCCCTGTGCCCCCTGTGACCCCTGTGACGCCTGTGACCCCTGTGACCCCTGTGCCCCCTGTGACCCCTGTGACCCCTGTGACCCCCTGTGACCCCTGTGACCCCTGTGACCCCTGTGACCCCCTGACCCCTGTGACCCCTGTGACCCCTGTGACCCCTGTGCCCCCTGTGACCCCCTGTGACCCCTGTGCCCCCTGTGACCCCTGTGACCCCCGTGACCCCTGTGACCCCCCTGTGACCCCTGTGACCCCTGTGACCCCTGTGACCCCCTGTGACCCCTGTGACCCCCTGAACCCTGTGACCCCTGTGACCCCTGTGCCCCCTGTGCCCCCTGTGTCCCCTGTGTCCCCTGTGACCCCCTGTTCCCCCTGTGACCCCCTGTGACCCCTGTGACCCCTGTGACCCCTGTGACCCCCGTGACCCCTGTGACCCCTGTGACCCCTGTGCCCCCTGTGCCCCCTGTGACCCCTGTGACCCCTGTGCCCCCTGTGCCCCCTGTGACCCCCTGTGACCCCTGTGACCCCTGTGCCCCCTGTGACCCCTGTGACCCCTGTGACCCCCTGAACCCTGTGACCCCTGTGACCCCTGTGACCCCTGTGCCCCCTGTGACCCCTGTGACCCCCGTGACCCCCTGTGTCCCCTGTGACCCCTGTGACCCCTGTGACCCCCTGTGCCCCCTGTGACCCCTGTGACCCCCTGTGACCCCTGTGACCCCTGTGACCCCTGTGACCCCCTGACCCCCTGTGACCCCCTGTGCCCCCTGTGACCCCTGTGACCCCCTGTGACCCCTGTGACCCCTGTGACCCCTGTGACCCCCTGACCCCTGTGACCCCTGTGACCCCTGTGACCCCTGTGACCCCCGTGACCCCTGTGACCCCCTGTGCCCCCTGTGACCCCTGTGACCCCTGTGACCCCTGTGTCCCCTGTGACCCCCTGTGACCCCTGTGCCCCCTGTGACCCCTGTGCCCCCTGTGTCCCCTGTGTCCCCTGTGACCCCCTGTTCCCCCTGTGACCCCCTGTGCCCCCTGTGACCCCTGTGACCCCTGTGACCCCTGTGCCCCCTGTGACCCCCTGTGACCCCTGTGACCCCTGTGACCCCCTGTGTCCCCTCAGTGTCCCCCCCAGGTCTCCGGGCAGTGCCCGCGGTGCTGCTGGGTGCCGCCACCCACAACCTGCAGGACGGGCTGAACCCTGACCCCCTGACCCCTGTGACCCCCTGTGACCCCCCTGTGACCCCCCTGTGACCCCTGTGCCCCCCTGTGTCCCCTGTGACCCTGTGACCCCTGTGACCCCTGTGCCCCTGTGACCCCTGCGAACCCCTGACCCTGTGCCCCCTGTGACCCTGTGACCCCCTGTGCCCCCTGTGACCCCTGTGACCCCCTGTGACCCCTGTGCCCCCTGTGACCCCTGTGCCCCCTGTGCCCCCTGTGGCCCCCTGTGACCCCCTGACCCCTGTGACCCCTGTGACCCCTGTGACCCCTGTGCCCCCTGTGACCCCCAGACCCCATGTGACCCCCTGTGACCCCTGTGCCCCCTGTGACCCCTGTGACCCCTGTGACCCCCTGTGACCCCCTGTGACCCCCTGACCCCTGTGACCCCTGTGACCCCCCTGTGACCCCTGTGACCCCCTGACCCCTGTGACCCCTGTGACCCCTGTGCCCCCTGTGACCCCTGTGCCCCTGTGACCCCTGTGACCCCTGTAACCCCCTGTGACCCCTGTGACCCCCTGACCCCTGTGCCCCCTGTGCCCCTGTGTCCCTGTGCCCCTGTGACCCCTGTGACCCCTGTGACCCCCTGTGACCCCTGTGACCCCTGTGACCCCCCTGTGACCCCCTGACCTGTGTCCCCTGTGACCCTGTGCCCCCTGTGACCCCTGTGCCCCCTGTGACCCCTGTGACCCCTGTGACCCCTGTGTCCCCTGTGCCCCTGTGACCCCTGTGACCCCTGTGACCCCCTGTGACCCCTGTGCCCCCTGTGACCCCCTGTGACCCCTCTGACCCCCTGTGACCCCTGTGACCCCTGTGACCCCCTGTGACCCCTGTGACCCCTGTGCCCCCTGTGACCCCTGTGTCCCCTGTGACCCCTGTGACCCCTGTGACCCCCCTGTGACCCCTGTGACCCCTGTGACCCCCTGACCCCTGTGTCCCCTGTGTCCCCTGTGACCCCTGTGACCCCTGTAACCTCCTGTGTCCCCTGTGCCCCCTGTGACCCCTGTGTCCCCTGTGACCCCTGTGACCCCTGTGACCCCTGTGACCCCCCTGTGACCCCTGTGACCCCTGTGACCCCCTGACCCCTGTGCCCCCTGTGACCCCCTGTGACCCCCCTGTGACCCCTGTGACCCCTGTGACCCCCTGACCCCCTGTGACCCCCTGTGACCCCTGTGCCCCCTGTGCCCCCTGTGACCCCTGTGCCCCCTGTGTCCCCTGTGACCCCGTGACCCCTGTGTCCCCTGTGACCCCTGTGCCCCCTGTGTCCCCTGTGACCCTGTGACCCCTGTGACCCCTGTGACCCCCTGTGCCCCCTGTGACCCCCTGTGACCCCTGTGACCCCTGTGCCCCCTGTGACCCCTGTGACCCCCTGACCCCTGTGACCCCTGTGACCCCTGTGACCCCTGTGACCCCCTGTGACCCCCTGTGACCCCCTGTGACCCCTGTGACCCCTGTGACCCCCTGACCCCTGTGACCCCTGTGACCCCTGTGACCCCTGTGACCCCTGTGACCCCCTGACCCCTGTGACCCCTGTGACCCCCTGTGACCCCTGTGACCCCTGTGACCCCTGTGACCCCCTGTGACCCCTGTGACCCCTGTGTCCCCTGTGACCCCTGTGACCCCTGTGACCCCTGTGCCCCCTGTGTCCCCTGTGACCCCTGTGACCCCTGTGACCCCTGTGACCCCCTGTGACCCCTGTGCCCCCTGTGACCCCCTGTGACCCCTGTGACCCCTGTGCCCCCTGTGACCCCTGTGACCCCCTGACCCCTGTGACCCCTGTGACCCCTGTGACCCCTGTGACCCCCTGTGACCCCTGTGACCCCTGTGTCCCCTGTGACCCCTGTGACCCCTGTGACCCCTGTGACCCCCTGTGACCCCTGTGACCCCTGTGCCCCCTGTGACCCCTGTGACCCCTGTGCCCCCTGTGCCCCCTGTGCCCCCTGTGACCCCTGTGACCCCTGTGACCCCTGTGACCACCTGTGACCCCTGTGACCCCTGTGACCCCCTGACCCCTGTGACCCCTGTGACCCCCTGTGCCCCCCTGACCCCTGTGACCCCCTGTGACCCCTGTGACCCCTGTGACCCCTGTGACCCCCTGTGACCCCCTGTGACCCCTGTGACCCCTGTGCCCCCTGTGACCCCTGTGCCCCCTGTGACCCCCCAGTGACCCCGGTGACCCCCTGAACCCTGTGACCCCTGTGTCCCCTGTGACCCCTGTGACCCCCCTGTGACCCCCTGTGACCCCTGTGTCCCCTGTGACCCCTGTGTCCCCCTGTGACCCCTGTGAACCCCTGTGTCCCCTGTGCCCCCTGTGACCCCTGTGTCCCCTGTGCCCCCTGTGCCCCCTGTGACCCCCTGACCCCTGTGACCCCCTGTGACCCCCTGTGCCCCCTGTGACCCCCTGTGCCCCCTGTGACCCCTGTGTCCCCTGTGCCCCCTGTGACCCCTGTGACCCCCTGACCCCTGTGACCCCCTGTGACCCCTGTGCCCCCTGTGACCCCTGTGCCCCCTGTGCCCCCTGTGCCCCCTGTGTCCCCCTGACCCCTGTGACCCCCTGTGACCCCTGTGACCCCTGTGACCCCTGTGTCCCCTGTGACCCCCTGTGACCCCTGTGCCCCCTGTGACCCCTGTGACCCCTGTGCCCCCTGTGACCCCCTGACCCCTGTGCCCCCTGTGACCCCCTGACCCCTGTGACCCCTCAGTGTCCCCCCCAGGTCTCCGGGCAGTGCCCGCCGTGCTGCTGGGTGCCGCCACCCACAGCCTGCAGGACGGGCTGAGCCCTGACCCCTGTGACCCCTGTGCCCCCTGTGCCCCCTGTGACCCCTGTGTCCCCTGTGCCCCCTGTGACCCCTGTGACCCCCTGACCCCTGTGACCCCTGTGACCCCTGTGACCCCTGTGACCCCCTGTGACCCCTGTGACCCCTGTGTCCCCTGTGACCCCTGTGACCCCTGTGACCCCTGTGACCCCCTGTGACCCCTGTGACCCCTGTGCCCCCTGTGACCCCTGTGACCCCTGTGCCCCCTGTGCCCCCTGTGCCCCCTGTGACCCCTGTGACCCCTGTGACCCCTGTGACCACCTGTGACCCCTGTGACCCCTGTGACCCCCTGACCCCTGTGACCCCTGTGACCCCCTGTGCCCCCCTGACCCCTGTGACCCCCTGTGACCCCTGTGACCCCTGTGACCCCTGTGACCCCCTGTGACCCCCTGTGACCCCTGTGACCCCTGTGCCCCCTGTGACCCCTGTGCCCCCTGTGACCCCCCAGTGACCCCGGTGACCCCCTGAACCCTGTGACCCCTGTGTCCCCTGTGACCCCTGTGACCCCCCTGTGACCCCCTGTGACCCCTGTGACCCCTGTGACCCCCTGACCCCTGTGACCCCTCAGTGACCCCCCTGTCCCCCCCAGGTCTCCGGGCAGTGCCCGCGGTGCTGCTGGGTGCCGCCACCCACAGCCTGCAGGACGGGCTGGCTCTGGGTGCCGCTCTCAGCCGGTCCTGGCGGGCGGGGCTGGGGACGGCGCTGGGGCTGCTCTGCCACGAGGTGCCCCACGCCATCGGTACGGCCGGGGGAGGGGGCTGGGGGGGCTGGGGGGGGGGCTGGGGGACTGGGGAGGGGGCTGGGGAGGGGGCTGGGGGGGGACTGGGGGCTGGGGAGGGGCTGGGGAGGGGGCTGGGGAGGGGGCTGAGGGGCTGGGGAGGGGCTGGGGAGGGGCTGGGGAGGGGGCTGGGAGGGGGCTGAGGGGGGACTGGGGAGGGGAGGGGGCTGGGGAGGGGGCTGGGGAGGGACAGGGGGGCTGGGGAGGGGGCTGGGGCTGCTCTGCCACGAGGTGCCCCACGCCATCGGTACGGCCGGGGGAGGGGGCTCAGGGGGCTGGGGGGCTGGGGGGCTGGGGAGGGGCTGGGGAGTGGGCTGAGGGGGGACTGGGGGGCTGGGCAGGGGCTGGGGGCTGGGGAGGGGCTGGGGAAGGACTGGGGAGGGGGCTGAGGGGGGACTAGGGGGCTGGGCAGGGGCTGGAGGCTGGGGAGGGGGCTGGGAGGGGGCTGGGGGGGACTGGGGGGCTGGGCAGGGGCTGGGGGCTGGGGAGAGGGCTGGGAAGGGACTGGGGAGGGGGCTGAGAGGGGACTGGGGAGGGGAGTGGGCTGGGGAGGGGGCGAGGGGGGGCTGGGGAGGGGAGGGGGCTGGGGAGTGGGCTGGGGGCTGGGGGCTGGGGGCTGGGGAGGGGACTGGGGGCTGGGGTCTGGGGGCTGGGGGCTGGGGAGGGGACTGGGGGGCTGGGGAGGGGGCTGAGGGGGGACTGGGGGGCTGGGGAAGGGAGGGGGCTGGGGATGGGGCTGAGGCGGGACTGGGTAGAGGAGGGGGCTGGGGAGGGGGATTAGTGGGGTCTGGGGAGGGGAGGGGGCTGGGGAGGGGCTGGGGGGGCTGGGGAGGGGGTTGGGGAGAGGTCTGGGGGGACTGGGAAGGGGAGGGGCCTGGGGAAGGGGCTGAGGTGGACTGCGGAAGGGAGGGGGTTGGGGTGGGGGCTGAGGGGGGCTGAGGGGGGACTGGGGAGGGGAGGGGGCTGGGGAGGGGGCTGAGGGGGGACTGGGGGGGGACTGGGGAGGGGAGGGGGCTGGGGAGGGGTGTGGGGGGGGGACTGGGGAGGGGGGACTGGGGAGGGGGCTGAGGGGGGACTGGGGGGACTGGGGAGGGGAGGGGGTGTGGGGGGGGGACTGGGGAGGGGGGACTGGGGAGGGGGCTGAGGGGGGACTGGGGGGGTCTGGGGAGGGCGACTGGGGTGGGGAGGGGGTTTGGTGGGTGTTTGGGTGGGGGCTGGGGGCTGTTGGGGGGTCTGGGGGTGCAGTGGGTGCTGGGGGTCTGGGGGTGGGGGTCTGGGTGGGGGCTGTGGTGGGGCTGTGGGTGCTGGGGGTCTGGGGGTGGGGGTCCCTGTGGGGTGCTGTGGGTGGGGGTCTGTGGGTGGGGGTCTGGGTGGGGGCTGGGTGCAGTGGGGGGTCTGTGGGTGCTGTTTGGGGTCTGTGGGCTGTGTGGGTGCTGTGGGTGGGGGTCCCTGGGTGCTGTTTGGGGTCTCTGGGTGCTGTTGGGGGTCCCTGGGTGCAGCGGGGGCTCCGTGTGCTGTGTGTGTGCTGCGGGTGGGGGTCCCTGGGTGCAGTGGGGGGTCTGTGGGTGCTGTGGGGGGTCCCTGGGTGCTGTTTGGGGTCCCTGGGTGCAGTGGGGGGTCTGTGGGTGCTGTGGGGGGTCCCTGGGTGCTGTTTGGGGTCTGTGGGTGCTGTTGGGGGTCCCTGGGTGCAGTGGGGGGTCTGTGGGTGCTGTTGGGGGTCCCTGGGTGCTGTTTGGGGTCCCTGGGTGCAGTGGGGGGTCTGTGGGTGCAGTGGGGGGGTCTCTGGGTGCTGTTTGGGGTCCCTGGGTGCAGTGGGGGCTCCGTGTGCTGTGTGGGTGCTGCGGGTGGGGGTCTCTGGGTGCTGTTTGGGGTCTCTGGGTGCTGTTTGGGGTCCCTGGGTGTTGTGGGGGGTCTGTGGGCTGTGTGGGTGCTGTGGGGGGTCCCTGGGTGCTGTTTGGGGTCTGTGGGTGCTGTTGGGGGTCCCTGGGTGCTGTGGGGGGTCCGTGGGCTGTGTGGGTGCTGCGGGTGGGGGTCTGTGGGTGCTGTTTGGGGTCCCTGGGTGCTGTTGGGGGTCCCTGGGTGCTGTGGGGGCTCCGTGGGCTGTGTGTGCGCTGCGGGTGGGGGTCCCTGGGTGCAGTGGGTGCTGGGGGTCTCTGGGTGCTGTGGGGGGTCTGTGGGTGCTGTTTGGGGTCCCTGGGTGCAGTGGGGGGTCTGTGGGTGCTGTTTGGGGTCCCTGGGTGCAGCGGGGGCTCCGTGTGCTGTGTGTGCGCTGCGGGTGGGGGTCTCTGGGTGCTGTTTGGGGTCCCTGGGTGCAGTGGGGGGTCTCTGGGTGCTGTTTGGGGTCCCTGGGTGCAGTGGGGGGTCTCTGGGTGCTGTTTGGGGTCCCTGGGTGCTGTTTGGGGTCCCTGGGTGCTGTTGGGGGTCTCTGGGTGCTGTTTGGGGTCCCTGGGTGCAGTGGGGGCTCCATGTGCTGTGTGTGCTGCGGGTGGGGGTCCCGGTGCGGCGGGTGCCCCGCGGTGACGCCGTGTCCGCGCGCAGGGGACGCGGCGCTGCTGGCGCAGTCGGGGCTGAGCGGGCGGCGGGTGCTGGGGCTGCGCCTGGCGGCCTCGCTGCCCGCGCTGCCCGGGCTCTACGCGGGGCTGGGCCTGGGCGCCGCCGCCGCCGCCGCCGCCTGGATCAGCGCCGCGGCCGCCGGGCTGCTGCTGCACCTGGCGCTGGCCGACATGGTGAGTGGGGGGCACGGCGGGCACGGGGGGGACATGGGGGGGACACGGGGGGGGGACATGGGGGGGACATGGGGGGGACACGCCTGGGGTGGGACGTGGGTGAGGCCTCCAGGGCCTCAGGCCTCCATGGCGGCCAAAGGGGCTGCGTCGCGCACTGATGATGTCATATGTGGGTCGTGGTGACATGGGACACGCCTGGGGTGTGACATGGGACATGGGACACAGGTGGGGTGTGACATGTGACATGGGACAGGGGTCACGGGTGGGGTGGGACACGGGGGCTGTGTGAGGCCTCGAGGGCCTCAGGCCTCTATGGTGGCCTATGGGGGCTGCGTCGCGCCCTGATGACGTCATGTGTGGGATGTGGTGACATGGGACACGCCTGGGACACGGGTGGGACATGAGTGGGATGTGACATGGGACATGGGACATGCTGGGGACATGCCTGGGGTGGGACACGGGGGGCTGGGTGAGGCCTTGAGGGCCTCAGGCCTCCATGGCGGCCTACGGGGGCTGCGTCGCGCCCTGATGATGTCATATGTGGGTCGTGGTGACATGGGACACGCCTGGGGTGTGACATGGGACATGGGACACACCTGGGGTGGGACATGGGACATGGGACACGCCTGGGGTGGGACATGGGGGGCTGGGTGAGGCCTTGAGGGCCTCAGGCCTCCATGGCGGCCTATGGGGGCTGCGTTGCGCCCTGATGACGTCACATGTGGGATGTGGTGACATGGGACACGCCTGGGACACAGGTGGGACATGGGTGGGGTGTCATATGTGACAGGGGACACGCCAGGGACATGCTGGGGACACGCCTGGGGTGGGACACAGGGGGGCTGGGTGAGGCCTTGAGGGCCTCAGGCCTCCATGGCGGCCTACGGGGGCTGCGTCGCGCCTTGATGATGTCATATGTGGGCTGTTGTGACATGACATGCCTGGGACACGGGTGGAACACGTGTGGGGTGTGACATGGGACACACCTGAGGCATGACATGTGACAGGGGACATGGGTGGGATAGGACATGGGGGGGCTGTGTGAGGCCTTGAGGGCCTCAGGCCTCCATGGCGGCCTACGGGGGCTGCGTCGCACCTTGATGACGTCATATGTGGGTCGTGGTGACATGGGACACACCTGGGGTGTGACATGGGACATGGGACACGCCTGGGGTGGGACATGGGGGGCTGGGTGAGGCCTTGAGGGCCTCAGGCCTCCATGGCGGCCTATGGGGGCTGCGTCGCGCCTTGATGATGTCATATGTGGGTCGTGGTGACATGGGACACGCCTGGGGTGTGATATGTGACATGGGACACGCCAGGGACATGCTGGGGACACGCCTGGGGTGGGACACAGGGGGGCTGGGTGAGGCCTCGAGGGCCTCAGGCCTCCATGGCGGCCTATGGGGGCTGCGTCGCGCCTTGATGATGTCATATGTGGGTTGTGGTGACACGGGACACGCCTGGGGTGTGACATGGGACATGGGACACGCCTGGGGTGGGACACAGGGGGGCTGGGTGAGGCCTCGAGGGCCTCAGGCCTCCATGGCAGCCTACGGAGGCTGCGTCACGCCCTGATGATGTCATATGTGGGTCATGGTGACATGGGACATGGGTGGGACATGGGTGGGATACGTGTGGGGTGTGACATGGGACAGGGCACACACCTGGGACGGGACATGGGGGGCTGGGTGAGGCCTTGAGGGCCTCAGGCCTCCATGGCGGCCAACAGGGGCTGTGTCGCACACTGATGACGTCACATGTGGGTCATGGTGACATGGGACACGCCTGGGACATGACATGTGACATGGGACATGGTGGGGTGTGACGTGACACACTGGGGACACGTCTGGGGTAGGACACAGGGGGCTGGGTGAGGCTTCCAGGGCCTCAGGCCTCCATGGCGGCCTACGGAGGCTGCGTCACGCCTTGATGATGTCACATGTGGGTCGTGGTGACATGGGACATGGGTGGGACATGGGTGGGGTGTCACATGTGACAGGGGACATGCCCGGGGTGTGACATGTGACAGGGGACACTCTGGAGACACGCCTGGGGTGGGACATGGGGGGCAGGGTGAGGCCTTGAGGGCCTCAGGCCTCCATGGCGGCCTATGGGGGCTGCGTCGCGCCTTGATGATGTCATATGTGGGCTGTTGTGACATGACATGCCTGGGACACGGGTGGAACACATGTGGGGTGTGACATGTGACAAGGGACACAGGTGGGGTGGGACATAGGGGGGCTGGGTGAGGCTTCAAGGGCCTCAGGCCTCCATGGCAGCCAAAGGGGCTGCGTCGCGCACTGATGACGTCACATGTGGGTCGTGGTGACATGGGACACGCCTGGGATGTGACATGGGACAGGGAACATGCCTGGGACACACTGGGGTGGGACACGGGGGGCTGGGTGAGGCCTCCAGGGCCTCAGGTGTCCATGGCGGCCTACGGGGGCTGCGTCGCGCACTGATGATGTCATATGTGGGTTGTGGTGACATGGGACACACCTGGGGTGTGACATGGGACAGGGGACATGCCTGGGGCATGACATGTGACATGGGACATGCTGGGGACATGGGTGGGGTGGGACACGGGGGGGCTGGGTGAGGCCTTGAGGGCCTCAGGCCTCCATGGCGGCTTACGGGGGCTGCGTCGCGCCCTGATGACGTCATATGTGGGATGTGGTGACATGGGACAGGCCTGGGGTGTGACATGTGACAGGGGACACGGGTGGGGTGGGACATGGGGGGGCTGTGTGAGGCCTCCAGGGCCTCAGGCCTCCATGGCGGCCTATGGGGGCTGCGTCGCGCACTGATGACGTCATATGTGGGTTGTGGTGACACGGGACACGCCTGGGACACGGGTGGGACATGAGTGGGATGTGACATGGGACATGGGACATGCTGGGGACATGCCTGGGGTGGGACACGGGGGGCTGGGTGAGGCCTTGAGGGCCTCAGGCCTCCATGGCGGCCTACGGGGGCTGCGTCGCGCCCTGATGATGTCATATGTGGGTCGTGGTGACATGGGACACGCCTGGGGTGTGACATGGGACATGGGACACGCCTGGGTTGGGACATGGGACATGGGACACGCCTGGGGTGGGACATGGGGGGCTGGGTGAGGCCTTGAGGGCCTCAGGCCTCCATGGCGGCCTATGGGGGCTGCGTCGCGCCTTGATGATGTCATATGTGGGTTGTGGTGACATGGGACACGCCTGGGGTGTGACATGGGACAGAGGACACACCAGGGACATGCTGGGGACGCGCCTGGGGTGGGACACGGGGGGCTGGGTGAGGCCTCGAGGGCCTCAGGCCTCCATGGCGGCCTACGGGGGCTGCGTCGCGCCCTGATGACGTCACATGTGGGATGTGGTGACATGGGACACGCCTGGGACACAGGTGGGACATGGGTGGGGTGTCACATGTGACAGGGGACACGCCAGGGACATGCTGGGGACACGCCTGGGGTGGGACACAGGGGGGCTGGGTGAGGCCTTGAGGGCCTCAGGCCTCCATGGCGGCCTATGGGGGCTGCGTCGCGCCTTGATGATGTCATATGTGGGCTGTTGTGACATGACATGCCTGGGACACGGGTGGAACACGTGTGGGGTGTGACATGGGACACACCTGAGGCATGACATGTGACAGGGGACATGGGTGGGGTGGGACATGAGGGGCTGGGTGAGGCCTTGAGGGCCTCAGGCCTCCATGGCGGCCTACGGGGCCTGTGTCACGCACTGATGACGTCACATGTGGGATGTGGTGACATGGGACATGCCTGGGACATGGGTGGGACATGAGTGGGGTGTGACATGGGACATGGGACATGCTGGGGACACGCCTGGGGTGGGACACAGGGGGGCTGGGTGAGGCCTCAAGGGCCTCAGGCCTCCATGGCGGCCTACGGGGGCTGCGTCGCACCTTGATGATGTCATATGTGGGTCATGGTGACATGGGACACGCCTGGGGTGTGACATGGGACAGGGGACATGCCTGGGGCACGACATGTGACATGGGACATGCTGGGGACATGGGTGGGGTGGGACACGGGGGGCTGGGTGAGGCCTTGAGGGCCTCAGGCCTCCATGGCGGCCAACAGGGGCTGTGTCGCACACTGATGACATCATATGTGGGTTGTGGTGACATGGGACACGCCTGGGACATGGGTGGGACATGGGTGGGGTGTGACATGTGACATGGGACATGCCTGGGACATGCTGGGGACACGCCTGGGGTGGGACACAGGGGGGCTGGGTGAGGCCTCCAGGGCTTCAGGCCTCCATGGCGGCCAACAGGGGCTGTGTCATGCCCTGATGATGTCATAGGTGGGTCGTGGTGACACATGACATGACTGGGGTGTGACATGGGACTTGGGACACGCCTGGGACACGCCTGGGGTGGGACACAGGGGGCTGGGTGAGGCCTCCAGGGCCTCAGGCCTCCATGGCGGCCTATGGGGGCTGCGTCGCGCCTTGATGATGTCATATGTGGGTTGTGGTGACATGGGACACGCCTGGGGTGTGACATGGGACAGAGGACACACCAGGGACATGCTGGGGACGCGCCTGGGGTGGGACACGGGGGGCTGGGTGAGGCCTCCAGGGCCTCAGGCCTCCATGGCGGCCCACGGGGGCTGCGTCGCGCCCTGATGATGTCATAGGTGGGATGTGGTGACATGGGACACGCCTGGGGTGTGACATGTGACATGGGACTTGGGACACGCCTGGGACACACCTGGGACGGGACACGGGGGGCTGGGTGAGGCCTCGAGGGCCTCAGGCCTCCATGGCGGCCTAGGGGGGCTGCGTCGCGCCCTGATGACGTCACATGCGAGATGTGGTGACACGGGACAGGCCGGGGACACGTGTGGGGCGGGGGTGGGGCGTGTCCCCGGCGCCGCGCGCGCCGTCCTGCGTGGCATCCCGCGTGACGTCACACGCGCTGTCCCCGTGCCGCAGGTGCCGGCGCTGCTGGGCGCGCGGTCGCGCCGCCCCTGGGCGCTGCTGGCGCTGCAGAGCGCGGGGCTGCTCAGCGGCTGCGGCGTCCTCCTGCTGCTGGCGCTCTACGAGGGGCACCTCCTGCACTGAGCACGGCACGGCACGACACGGCACGCCACGACACGTCATGTCACGTCATGCCACGCCATGTCACGTCACGTCACGTCACGCCACGCCACAGCAAGTCACGTCATGCCATGTCATGCCACGACATGCCACGTCACGCCACGTCATGTCACGTCATGTCACGACATGCCACGACATGCCACGACATGCTACGTCACGCCACGTCATGTCACGTCATGTCACGTCATGTCACGCCACGTCACGACACGCCACGTCACGACACGTCACGCCACGACACATCACGTCATGTCACGTCACGTCACGCCACGTCACGTCACAGCAAGTCACGTCATGTCACGGCACGGCACGACACGTTACGCCACAGCAAGTCACATCATGTCACGTCACAACACGGCACAACACGCCACGACACGCCACGACATGTCACGCCACGTCATGTCACGTCATGTCACGCCACGTCACGTCACAGCACGTCACACCATGTCGCCACAGCAAGTCATGTCATGTCACGTCATGTCACGCCACGACACGCCACGACATGTCACGCCACGTCATGCCACGTCACGCCACGTCATGCCACATCACAACATGTCACGACATGTCACTACACGTCACATCACGTCACAACACATCACGCCACACCACGTCACGTCACGTCATGTCACAACACGTCACGTCACATCATGTCATGTCACGACACGTCATGTCACAACACGTCACGACACGTCACGTCACATCATGTCACGTCATGTCACAACACAGCACATCACGACACGGCCCGACACGGCATGTCATGACACATCACATCACATCATGTCACAACACGTCATGACATGTCATGTCACGACACGGCCCGACACGGCCTGACATGGCATGTCATGACACATCATGTCACATCATGTCACGACATGTCACGACATGACACAACACGGCATGTCATGCCATGTCACGACACAACGTGACACATCACACCACATCACAACATGTCACAGCACGGCACGGCACGGCATGACATGTCACGACACATCACAACACCTCATGTCACGTCACGACACATCACATCATGTCACGACACGTCATGACATGTCACGACACATCACGTCACGACACATCACGTCATGTCACGACACATCACATCACGACACCTCATGTCACGTCACGTCACATCATGTCACGACATGCCACATCATGCCGCATCATGTCACAACATGGCACGTCATGTCACGACACATCACGCCATGTCACATCATGTCACGACATGCCACATCGTGTCACATGTCATGCCATGCCACGTCACGCCACGCTACACCATGTCATGACATGTCACGGCCCGTCACGCCATGTCCCTTCATGCCACGACATGTCACGTCACGCCACATCATGTCGTGCCATGGCATGTCACGTCACGACACGTCACGACACGCCTTGACATGACATGTCACATCATGACACGTCGTCGTGACACGTCGTGACACGTCACAACACGTCACACCACATCATGTCACGACACGACACGTCGTGACTCGTCGTGACACGTCCCAACACGTGACGCCGCATCATGACACGCCACGTCCCGTCACGCCGTGTCACGCCGTGTCACGCCACGTCACGCCACGTCACGCCACATCCCATCCCACCCCGCAGCAGCACCCCCCCCACTGGCACCCTGACATCACCGTGATGTCACCCTGACGTCACCGTGACGTCACCACCCCACACACTGTCCAATAAAGGCCTCGGGTGGTGCTGCAGCCCAGGGGGGCAGTGCTGGGGGGGGGCATGGGGGGCTATGGGGGCCCTATGGGGCTCTATGGGGCTCTATGGGGCTCTATGGGGCTATGGGGGCTCTATGGGGCTATGGGGCTCTATGGGGCTATGGGGGCTCTATGGGGCTCTATGGGGCTATAGGGGCTCTATGGGCCTATAGGGGCTCTATGAGGCTGTGGGGGGTCTATGGGGCTGGGGGGGCTCTATGGGGCTATGGGGGCTCTATGGGGCTGGGGGCTCTATGGGGCTATGGGGGCTCTATGGGGCTCTATGGGGCTTGGGGCTCTATGGGGCTATGGGGGCTCTATGGGGCTATGGGGCTATAGGGGCTATATGGGGCTATGGGGGCTCTATGGGGCTATGGGGCTATAGGGGCTCTATGAGGCTATGGGGCTATAGGGGCTCTATGGGGCTATGGGGGCTCTATGGGGCTATGGGGCTATAGGGGCTCTATGGGGCTATAGGGGCTCTATGGGGCTATGGGGCTCTATGGGGCTATGGGGGCTCTATGGGGCTCTATGGGGCTATAGGGGCTCTATGGGCCTATAGGGGCTCTATGAGGCTGTGGGGGGTCTATGGGGCTGGGGGGGCTCTATGGGGCTATGGGGGCTCTATGGGGCTGGGGGCTCTATGGGGCTATGGGGGCTCTATGGGGCTCTATGGGGCTTGGGGCTCTATGGGGCTATGGGGGCTCTATGGGGCTATGGGGCTATAGGGGCTATATGGGGCTATGGGGGCTCTATGGGGCTATGGGGCTATAGGGGCTCTATGAGGCTATGGGGCTATAGGGGCTCTATGGGGCTATGGGGGCTCTATGGGGCTATGGGGCTATAGGGGCTCTATGGGGCTATGGGGCTCTATGGGGCTATGGGGGCTCTATGGGGCTATGGGGCTATAGGGGCTCTATGGGGCTGGGGGCTCTATGGGGCTATGGGGGCTCTATGGGGCTATAGGGGCCCTATGGGGCTATGGGGGCTCTATGGGGCTGTGGGGCTCTATGAGGCTATGGGGCTGTGGGGGCTCTATGGGGCTACGGGGGCCCTATGGGGCTATGGGGCTCTATGGGGCTATGGGGGCCCTATGGGGCTATGGGGGCTCTATGGGGCTATGGGGCTATAGGGGCTCTATGGGGCTATGGGGGCTCTATGGGGCTATAGGGGCCCTATGGGGCTATGGGGGCTCTATGGGGCTGTGGGGCTCTATGAGGCTATGGGGCTGTGGGGGCTCTATGGGGCTACGGGGGCCCTATGGGGCTATGGGGGCTCTATGGGGCTATGGGGGCTCTATGGGGGCTCTATGGGGCTGGGGGCTCTATGGGGCTCTATGGGGCTGGGGGGGCTCTATGGGGCTGGGGGCTCTATGGGGCTATGGGGGCCCTATGGGGCTATGGGGCTATAGGGGCTCTATGGGGCTATGGGGGCTCTATGGGGCTATGGGGCTATAGGGGCTCTATGGGGCTATGGGGGCTCTATGGGGCTATGTGGGGCTATGGGGGCTCTATGGGGCCATGGGGGGCTATGGGGGCTCTATGGGGCTATGGGGCTGGGGGGGCTCTATGGGGCTATAGGGGCTCTATGGGGCTATGGGGCTATGGGGCCTCTATGGGGCTATGGGGGCTCTATGGGGCTATGGGGCTATGGGGCCCTATGGGGCTATGGGAGCTCTATGGGGCTATAGGGGCTCTATGGGGCTATGGGGCTATAGGGGCTCTATGGGGCTATGGGGGCTCTATGGGGCTATAGGGGCTCTATGGGGATGGGGGCTCTATGGGGCTATGGGGCTATAGGGGCTCTATGGGGCTATAGGGGCCCTATGGGGCTATGGGGGCTCTATGGGGCTATGGGGCTCTATGGGGCTATGGGGCTATGGGGGCTCTATGGGGGCTCTATGGGGCTCTATGGGGCTATGGGGCTCTATGGGGCTCTATGGGGCTATGGGGGCTCTATGGGGCTATAGGGTCTCTATGGGGCTGGGGGGCTATAGGGGCTCTATGGGGCTATGGGGCTATAGGGGCTCTATGGGGCTGGGGGGCTATAGAGGCCCTATGGGGTTATGGGGGCCCTATGGGGCTATGGGGGGCTCTATGGCGTTACAGGGGCTATGAGGCTATAGGGGCCTTATGGGGCTGGGGGCTCTATGGGGTTATGGGGCTATAGGGGCTCTATGGGTCTATGGGGCCTCTATAGGGCTATAGGGGCTATGGGGGCCCTATGGGGCTATGGGGGCTCTATGGGGCTGTAGGGCAGGGGCTATGGGGTGATAGGGGCTCTATGGGGGCTATAGGGGCCAGAGGGGCCCTATGGGGCTGTGGGGGCTTTAGGGGGCTGTGGAGCCACTATGGGGGGGGCTCTATGGGGCACTATGGGGCTGGGGGGGCTATAGGGGCTGTGAGGCCACTATGGGGGGGGGGCTCTATGGGGCTGGGGGCGCTCCAGGGGGCTGGGGGGTCTCTATGGGGGCTCTATGGGGCCAGGGGGAGGGGAAGGGGGGCTCTATGGGGCTACGGGGGCTCTATGGGGCTTTGGGGACTCTATGGGGCTATGGGGGCGTTATGGGGCTGGGGGGGCTATAGGGGCACTGTGGGACTCTGGGGGGGTCTGTGGGGCTGGGGGGCTACAGGGGCCCTATGGGGCCCTGTGGGGCTGGGGGCTATGGGAGGGTACAGAGACCCTATGGGGCTACAGGGGCCCTATGTGGCTATGGGGGCTCTATGGGGCTATGGGGCTATGGGGGCTCTATGGGGCTATGGGAGGGTACAGAGACCCTATGGGGCTACAGGGGCCCTATGTGGCTATGGGGACTCTATGGGGCTATAGGGGCTCTATGGGGCTGGGGGGCTATAGGGGCTCTATGGGGCTATAGGGGCCCATAGGGGCCCTATGTGGCTATGGGGGATCTATGGGGCTATGGGGCTATAGGGGCTCTATGGGGCTGTGGGGCTATAGGGGCCCCATGGGGCTATAGGGGCTCTATGGGGCTATAGGGGCTCTATGGGGCTGTGGGGCTATAGGGGCTCTATGGGGCTATGGGGGCTCTATGGGGCTATGGGGCTATAGGGGCTCTATGGGGCTGGGGGGGCTCTATGGGGCTATGGGGCTATAGGGGCTCTATGGGGCTATGGGAGCTCTATGGGGCTATAGGGGCTCTATGGGGCTCTATGGGGCTACAGGGGCCCTATGTGGCTATGGGGGCTCTATGGGGCTATGGGGCTATGGGGGCTCTATGGGGCTATGGGAGGGTACAGAGACCCTATGGGGCTACAGGGGCCCTATGTGGCTATGGGGACTCTATGGGGCTATAGGGGCTCTATGGGGCTGGGGGGCTATAGGGGCTCTATGGGGCTATAGGGGCTCTATGGGGCTGTGGGGCTCTATGGGGCTGTGGGGCTATAGGGGCTCTATGGGGCTATGGGGGCTCTATGGGGCTATGGGGCTATAGGGGCTCTATGGGGCTGGGGGGGCTCTATGGGGCTATGGGGCTATAGGGGCTCTATGGGGCTATGGGAGCTCTATGGGGCTATGGGGCTATAGGGGCCCTATGGGGCTGGGGGGACTCTATGGGGCTATAGGGCTATGGGGGCTCTGTGGGGCTGGGGGGGCTCTATGGGGCTACAGGGGCTCTATGGGGCTATGAAGCTATAGGGGCTCTATGGGGCTATAGGGGCCCTATGGGGCTGGGGGGACTCTATGGGGCTATAGGGCAATGGGGGCTCTGTGGGGCTGGGGGGGCTCTATGGGGCTACGGGGGCTCTTTGGGGCTATGAAGCTATAGGGGCCCTATGGGGCTATGGGGGCTCTATGGGGCTATGGGGGGGTACAGAGACCCTATGGGGCTACGGGGGCCCTATGGGGCTATGGGGGCTCTATGGGGCTGGGGGGGCTCTATGGGGCTCTATGGGGTTACAGGGGCTATGGGGGCTCTATGGGGCTATAGGGGCTCTATGGGGCTATGGGGGCTCTATGGGGCACTGTGGGGCTGGGGCTATGGGGGGGTAGAGGGACCCTATGGTGCTATAGGGGCCCTATGGGGGGGGTTCTATGGGGCTGGGGGGCTATAGGGGCTGTGAGGCTGCTATGGGGGGGCTCTTTGGGGCTGGAGGGGGTCTCTATGGGGGTCTCTATGGGCTCTATGGGGTTGGGGGGGCTATAGGGGGCTCTATGGGGCTGGGGGGGGCTATAGGGGGGCTGTGAGGCAGCTATGGGGGGTTCTATGGGGCTCTATGGGGCTGGGGGGCTATAGGGGTCTCTATGGGTCTCTATGGGGTTGGGGGGGCTCTATGGGGCTGGGGGGGGTTCTTTGGGGCTGGAGGGGTCTCTATGGGGGCTCTATGGGGCTCTGTGGGACTATGGGGGCTCTATGGGGCTCTATGGGGCTGGGGGGGCTATGGGGAGCTCTATAGGCTCTATGGGGGGTTCTATGGGGCTGGGGGGGGTTCTTTGGGGCTGGAGGGGTCTCTATGGGGGGGCTCTATGGGGCTCTATGGGGCTGGGGGGGCTATAGGGGGCTCTATGGGTCTCTATGGGGGGCTCTATGGGGCTGGGGGCGTTCTTTGGGGCTGGAGGGTCTCTATGGGGCTCTATGGGGGCTCTATGGGTCTCTATGGGGCTGGGGGGGGCTATGGGGAGCTCTATAGGTCTCTATGGGGGGTTCTATGGGGCTAGGGGGGGTTCTTTGGGGCTGGAGGGGTCTCTATGGGGGGCTCTATGGGCTCTATGGGACTATGGGGGCTCTATGGGGGGCTCTATGGGGCTGGGGGGCTATAGGGGGGGGATCTGTGGGTCTCTATGGGGCTGGGGGGGTTCTTTGCGGCTGGAGGGGTCTCTATGGGGGGCTCTATGGGGCTCTGTGGGGCTGGGGGGGCTCTATGGGGGGCTCTATGGGGCTCTATGGGGCTCTATGGGGCTCTATGGGGGGCTCTATGGGGCTCTATGGGTCTCTATGGGTCTCTATGGGGCTCTATGGGGCTCTATGGGTCTCTAGGGTCTCTATGGGGCTCTATGGGGCTCTATGGGGCTCTATGGGGGGCTCTATGGGGCTCTATGGGTCTCTATGGGTCTCTATGGGGGGCTCTATGGGGCTCTATGGGTCTCTATGGGTCTCTATGGGTCTCTATGGGGGGCTCTATGGGGCTCTATGGGTCTCTATGGGGCTCTATGGGGCTCTATGGGGGGCTCTATGGGGCTCTATGGGTCCCTATGGGGCTCTATGGGGCTCTATGGGGGGCTCTATGGGGCTCTATGGGTCTCTATGGGTCTCTCTGGGGGCTCTATGGGGCTCTATGGGTCTCTATGGGTCTCTATGGGTCTCTATGGGGGGCTCTATGGGGCTCTATGGGTCTCTATGGTCTCTATGGGTCTCTATGGGGGGCTCTATGGGCTCTATGGGTCCCTATGGGGCTCTATGGGGCTCTATGGGGGCTCTATGGGCTCTATGGGGCTCTATGGGGCTCTATGGGGCTCTATGGGTCTCTATGGGGGGCTCTATGGGGCTCTATGGGTCCCTATGGGGCTCTATGGGGCTCTATGGGGGCTCTATGGGGCTCTATGGGGCTCTATGGGTCTCTATGGGGCTCTATGGGGCTCTATGGGGGGCTCTATGGGGCTCTATGGGTCTCTATGGGGGGCTCTATGGGGCTCTATGGGTCTTATGGGTCTCTATGGGTCTCTATGGGGCTCTATGGGGCTCTATGGGGCTCTATGGGGCTCTATGGGGCTCTATAGGACTATGGGGGCTCTATGGGGGGCTCTATGGGGCTGGGGGGTCTCTATGGGTTCTCTATGGGGCTCTATGGGGCTGGGGGTCTCTATGGGGGGCTCTATGGGGCTCTATGGGGCTCTGTGGGGCTGGGGGGGCTATAGGGGTCTCTATGGGGCTCTATGGGGCTGGGGGCTCTATGGGGCTCTATGGGGCTGGGGGGGCTCTATGGGGCTCTATGGGGCTGGGGGGCTCTATGGGGCTGGCGCTCCACCGCCTCACAGCGCCCCCTGCAGCCCCGGCGGACCCTCCGTGCTCCCTCAGCGTGACGCGCCACGAGGGAGGCGTGGCCTCTCCACAAGCCCCGCCCCCTCCCCTCCAGACCCCGCCCCTCCCAAATCCCACCCCCATTGGCTCCTTCCCCTCTAAACCCGCCCCTTCCGCCCAAGCCCCGCCCCTTCCGCCGCAAACCGCGTCCCGCGGCCTTTCCCGCCGCTGCCGGTGCTGCCGCCGCCCGGGACCCTCCAGGACCCCCCAGGACCCCCCCCCCCCCCGGCCCCCCCCCCCCCGGCGGCGCCATGTACGCGGTGTACAAACAGGCCCATCCCCCCACGGCGCTGGAGTTCGCCGCCTGCTGCAGCTTCTTCCGCGCCGGGGAGCGGAACCTCGTGGTGGCCGGGAGCTCCCAGCTGGCGGTGTACCGGCTGAGCCGGGACCTGGAGGTACCGGGACACCCCCTGTAACCCCCCCAGAGACCCCCCTGAGCCCCCAAACCCCCCTGTACATACCCCTAAAACCCCTCTGAGACCCCAAACACCCCCTGTATCCCCCCCAAACACCCCCCCATAGCTCCCAGCTGGCGGTGTACCGGCTGAGCCGGGACCTGGAGGTACCGGGACACCCCAGAGACCCCCCTGAGACCCCCGAGACCCCCCTGAGCCCCCAAACCCCCCTGTACACCCCCCTAAAACCCTTCTGAGACCCAAACCCCCCTGTATCCCCCCAAACACCCCCCATAGCTCCCAGCTGGCGGTGTACCGGCTGAGCCGGGACCTGGAGGTACCGGGACACCCCCTGTACCCCCCTAAACCCACCCCCGAGCCCCCAAACCCCCCTGTACCCACCCCTCAGACCCCCCTGAGACCCCAAACCCCCCTGTACAGCCCCCTAAAACCCTCCTGAGACCCAACACCCCCCCATAGCTCCCAGCTGGCGGTGTACCGGCTGAGCCGGGACCTGGAGGTACCGGGACACCCCCCGAGACCCCCCCCAGAGACCCCCTGAGCCCCAAACCCCCCTGTACATACCCTAAAACCCTTCATGAGACCCCAACCCCCCGCTGTATCCCCCCCAAACACCCCCCATAGCTCCCAGCTGGCGGTTGTCCGGCTGAGCCGGGACCTGGAGGTACCGGGACACCCCCCTGAGCCCCCAGAGACCCCCCCTGAGCCCCCAAACCCCCCTGTACATACCCTAAAACCCTCCTGAGCCCCCAAACCCCCTGTACAGCCCCCTAAAACCCTCCTGAGACCCCAAACACCCCCCATAGCTCCCAGCTGGCGTGTACCGGCTGAGCCGGGACCTGGAGGTACCGGGACACCCCCAGAGACCCCCTGAGCCCCAAACCCCCCTGTACATACCCCTAAAACCCTTCTGAGACCCCAAACCCCCCCTGTATCCCCCCAAACACCCCCCCATAGCTCCCAGCTGGCGTGTACCGGCTGAGCCGGGACCTGGAGGTACCGGGACACCCCCTGTACCCCCCCTAAACCCACCCCCGAGACCCCAACCCCCCTGTACCCACCCCTCAGACCCCCCTGAGACCCCAAACCCCCCTGTACACCCTCCTAAAACCCTCCTGAGACCCTAAACCCCCCTGTTTCCCCCCCCAAACACCCCCCCATAGCTCCCAGCTGGCGGTGTACCGGCTGAGCCGGGACCTGGAGGTACCGGGACACCCCTTGTACCCCCCCTAAACCCACCCCCGAGCCCCCAGACCCCCCTGTACCCACCCCTCAGACCCCCCTGAGACCCCAAACCCCCCTGTACCCACCCCTCAGACCACCCTGAGACCCTAAACCCCCTGTACACCCCCCTAAAACCCTCCTGAGACCCCAAACCCCCCTGTACCCACCCCTGAGATCCCCCTGTCCCCCCCCCCCCAATAGCTCCCAGCTGGGGGTCTGCTGGCTGGGCAGGGACCTGGAGGTACTGAGACCCCCCCAGGACTCCTCCTGACCCCCCCTGTAACCCTAACCCCCCCCCTGAGCCCCCCAAACCCCTGAACCCCATAACCCCCTGCAAGTCCCCCCAAATCCCCTATAGCCCCTGGAACCCCCCAACCCCCCCCAAAACCTCCTCATAACCCTCTGACCCCCCCAACCCCCTGAACCCCCAAAAACCTGCCCACCCCCCCCAAAAACCCTCAACCCCCACAACCCCCCCCCAAAAAGCCCTTAGACCCCCTAAACCCCTTAAGTACCCCCAAATTCCCCAGCCCCCACAAACCCCCCTTAGACCCCCCCCAAATCCTCTTAAGCCCCCCCAAAAAACCCCCAACCCCCCCTCAAACTCCCCAGCTCCCCCAGACCCCCCCCAACCCCCCCTTAGTCCCCCCCTAAATACTCTCAGGCCCCCCAAACTCTCTTAACACACCCAATCCCACCCAAGCACCCCCTCAACCTCCTTAAGCCCCCCAAAACCCCCCCAACTCACCCCAAAACCCCCCTTAGGACCCCCCTAAATCCCCTTAAAACCCCCCAACCCCCCCAAAACCCCCTTAACCCCCCAAAACCCCCTGAGACCCCTTAAATCCCCTTAACCCTCCCAAAAAACACCCTTGGACCCCCTTAAAACCCCCCCCAAAACCCCCTTAGATCCCCCTACACCCCCTCAGCCCCCCCCAAAACCCCCTAATCCCCCCCATGTCCCCCCCCAAAATCCCTTAGTCCCACCAAACCCCCTTAAGCCCCCCCAAACCCCCCCTAGCCCCCCAAAACCCCCTTAGATCCCCCTAAATCCCTTAACCCGCCCCCAAAACTCTCCCTTTGACCCCCCCAAACCCCCTCAGACCCCCAAAACCCCCCTAAGCCCCCCTCATGTCCCCCCAAACCCCTTAGACTTCCCCTAAATCCCCTTAAACCCCCCCAAAAACACCCTTGGGCCCCCCAAAAACTCTCTTGGATCCCCCCAACCCCCCCAAAACCCCCCAACCCCCCAAAAAAACTCCTTAGACCCCCCTAAATCCTCTTAATGCCCCCCAAAACCTGCCCAACCCCCCAAAAAACCCCTTAGACCCCCCTAAATCCCCTTAAAACCCCCAAAAAAACTCTCTTGGATGCCCCCCAACCCCCTCAGACCCCCAAGCCCCCCTAATCCCTCCTCAAGCCCCCCCAAACCCCCCTGAGACTTCCCCTAAATCCCCTTAAACCCCCCCAAAAACTCTCTTGGATCCCCCAACCCCCCCAAAACCCCCCTAACCCCCCAAAAAAATCCCTTAGACCCCCCTAAATCCTCTTAATGCCCCCCCAAACCTGCCCAACCCCCCCAAAAAAACCCCTTAGACCCCCCTAAATCCCCTTAAAACCCCCAAAAAACTCTCTTGGACGCTCCCCAAACCCCCTCAGACCCCCAAGCCCCCTAATCTCTCCTCAAGCCCCCCCAAAACCCCCTGAGACTTCCCCTAAATCCCCTTAAACCCCCCCCAAAACACCCTTGGGCCCCCTTAACCCCCCCAAAACCCCCCTAACCCCCCCAAAGCCCCCTTAGATCCCCCTAAATCCCCTCAACCCCCCCAAAAATTCTCTTGGACGCCCCTAACCCCCCCAAAACCCCCTTAACCCCCCAAAAAAACCTCTTAGACCCCCCTAAATCCTCTTAATGCCCCCCAAAACCTGCCCAACCCCCAAAAGCCCCCCCCCTCCCCCCCAACCCCCCCTTTATTTACCCTCTGCCCCCCCTTTCCCCCCCAGGTCACCAAGGGAGACAGGAATGCAGGTGAGTTTTGGGGGGGTGGTCACACTTTGCCCCCCCCCCCAGCTTTATTTTGGGGTCCCCCCCTTGTTTTAAGGGGCTGGGGTGCTGGGGGAGGGGGTGTGATGGGGGGGAGCTGGGGGGGGATTTTGGGGGGGGGGTGCTGTGGGACTCAATGTGTGTGTAACCCCCCAATTCTCTGACCCCCCCATCCCCTGAACCCCCCTTCTCACCCCCCCCCCAAATCCCCTGAACCCCCATCCCCTGACCCCCCCTTCTCACCCCCCCAAATCCCCTCACCCCCCAAACCCCTGAACCCCCTTCTCCTGCCCCCCCATCTCCTGCCCCCCCGTCTCATGCTCCCCCTCAATCCTTTGTCCCCCCAATCCCATGACCCCCCCAAAACCCCTGACCCCCCTTTTCACCCCCCCAAATCCCCTGACCCCCCATCCCCTGACCCCCCCTTCTCACTCCCAAATCCCTTGACCCCCCCTTCACCCCCCAAATCCCCTGACCCCCCCAAATCTCTTGACCCCCCTTTTCACCCCCCAATCCCCTGACCCCCCAAATCCCTTGACCCCCCCTTCACCCCCCCAAATCCCCTGACCCCCATCCCCTGACCCCCCCAAATCCCTTGTCCCCCCTTGTCCACCCCCAAATCCCCTTCCCCCCCTTTTCATCACCCCAATACCTTGACCCCCCATCCCCTGACACCCCCTTGTCACCCCCAAATCCCCTGACCCCCCATCCCCTCCACCCCCCTTCTCAACTCCCCATCCCCTGACCTCCCCTGATCACCCCAATTCCCTGACCCCCCATCCCCTGACTCCCCTTCTCACTCCCCAAATGCCCTGACCCCCCCAATGCCCTGACCCCCCATCTCACCCCCCCCATCCCCTCACCACCCCAAATCTCTTGACCCCCCTCTTGTCACCCCAAATCCCCTGACCCCCATCCCCTGCCCCCCCTTCTCACCCCCCCAAATCCCCTGACCCCCCCAAATCCCTCACCCCCCCAAATCTCCTGAACCCCCAAAACCCCTGATCCCCCTTCTCACCCCCCCCAAATCCCCTGACCCCCTCAAATCCCTTGACCCCCCCCTTTTCACCCCCCCAATCCCCTGACCCCCCCCAAATCCCTTGACCCCCCCTTCACCCCCCTCATCCCCTGACCCCCCTTCTCACCCCCCAAATCCCCTGACCCCCCATCCCCTGACCCCCCAAATCCCCTGCCCCCCCATGTCACCCCTAAATCCCCTTCTCCTCCCTTTTCACCACCCCAACACCTTGACCCCCCCATCCCCTGACACCCCTTTGTCACCCCCAAATCCCCTGACGCCCCCAAATCCCTTGACCCCCCTTCACACCCCCCCAAATCCCCTGACCCCCCATCCCCTGACCCCCCCAAATCCTTGCCCCCCATGTCCACCCCTAAATCCCCTTCCCCCACCTTTTCACCACCCCAATACCTTGACCCCCCATCCCCTGACACCCCCTTGTCACCCCCAATCCCCTGACCCCCCC
>NW_028168252.1:0-26866 GCF_964237585.1 Gallinula chloropus | reverse complement strand
GGGGCGGGGGGATGGGGGTGTGGGGAGTGGGAGAGGGGCGGGGTCAAGGGGGGGGTGGGGGAGGGGTGGAGGAGATGGGGGAGGGGCAGGGAGATAGGGGTGGGGGAGGGGCAGGGGGATGGGGAGTGGGGGAGGGGCGGGGGGTTGGGAGGGTGGGGGAGGGGGGGTCGAAGGGAGGGGATAGGGGGGTGGGGGAGGGGCGGGGGGATGGGAGGGTGGGGGAGGGGAGTGGGGGATGGTGTGTGTGGGAGGGGCGGAGGATATGGGGGGAGGGGCGTGGGGGATGGTGGGTGGGGGAGGGGCATGGGGATGGGAGGGTGGGGGAGGGGCAGGAGGGGTGTGGGGAGTGGGGGAGGGGCGTGGGGATGGGAGGGTGGGGGAGGGGCAGGAGGGGTGTGGGGAGTGGGGGAGGGGTGGGGTCAATGGGGGGGTGGGGGAGGGGCGAGGGGATAGGGGGTGGGGGAGGGGCGGGGTCAATGGGGGGTTGGGGGAGGGGCGGAGGATATGGGGGAGGGGCAGGGGGATGGGGTGGGGGAGGGGCAGGGGGATGGGGGGTGGGGATGGGCGGAAGGGGGATGGGGGGTGGGGGAGGGGCAGGGGGATAGGGGTGGGGGAGGGGCGTGGGGGATTGGGTGTGGGGAGTGGGGGATGGGCGGGGGGGGATGGGGAGTGCGGGAGGGGCGGGAGGAGGATGGGGTGGGGGAGGGGCGTGGGGGATGGGGTTGGGGGAGGGGCGGGGGGATGTGGGATGGGGGAGGGGGGATGGGGGGTTGGGGGAGGGGCGGAGGATATGGGGGGAGGGGCGGGGGGGATGAGGCGGTGGGGGAGGGGCAGGGGGATGGGGTGTGGGGGAGGGGCGGGTGGGGGATGGGGGGTCAGAGGGAGGGGATAGGGGGGTCGGGGAGGCGCGGGGGGATGGGGGTGGGGGAGGGATGGGGGCAGGGGGTGGGGGAGGGGTGTGGGGAATGGGGGGTGGGGGAGGGTTGGGTTTGATGGGGGGGTGGGGGAGGGGCGTGGGGGATTGGGGTGGGGGAGGGGCATGGGGGTGGGAGGGTGGGGGAGGGGCAGGTGGGATGTGGGGAGTGGGGGAGGGGCGGGGTCAATGGGGGGGTGGGGGAGGGGCGAGGGGATAGGGGGGTGGGGGAGGGGCGGGGTCCAATGGGGGGTGGGGGGGGTGGAGGAGATGGGGGAGGGGCAGGGAGATAGGGGTGGGGGATGGGCGGGGGGGTGAGAGGGTGGGGGATGGGGGGTCGGAGGGAGGGGATGGGGTGTGGGGGATGGGCGGGGGGAAGGGGAAGGGGGAGGGGCTGGGGGGGAGGGAATTGGGGAGGGGGATGGGGTGTGGGTGGGCAGGGTGGGGGAGGGGCGGGGGTGATGGGGCATGTGGGGTGTGGGATGGGCGGGGCGATGGGTTGTGGGGGAGGGGTGGGCGGGGTGGGGGAGGGGCAGGGGTGATGGGGGGTGGGGGAGGGGCCGGGTGGGGGATGGGGGGGTGGGGTTGGGTCTGGGGGGTATAGTGGGTGGGGGAGGGGCAGGGGTGGGTCAGCACCCCCATAGCCCCTCCCCCCCCGCCCCTCCCCCCCCCCAGGCTCCCCCCTGGTTTGCGTCACGTGTGACGCGTCGGACGGCTCGTGCGGGCGCCCCCTGGCGGCGCTGCGCTGCCCGCGCGCCACCGACCGCTGCCTTGACGTCATCACCCGCCGGCCGGGGGAAGGTGGGGGAGGGGCTGGGGGGGGGAGGGGCAGGGGGGGTCCTGGGGGGGGGTTGGGGGAGGGGCCATGGAGGGGTTTAATGGGGTGGGGGAGGGGTGATTTGGGGGGTCCCGGGGGTGGGGGAGGGGCGGGGGTGGTGTGTTGGGTGGGGGAGGGGCGGGGGGTTTATGGGGGGTGGGGGAGGGGCTGGGGGGGAGGGGTCCTGGGGGGTGGGGGAGGGGTCGTGGAGGGGGTTAATGGGGGTGGGGGAGGGGTGATTGGGGGGGGGGGACTTGGGGTGGGGGGAGGGGCAGGGGGGGTTTATGGGGGGTGGGGGAGGGGCTGGGGGTGGGGTAAGGGGGAGGGGGAGGGGGTCCTGGGGGGGTGGGGGAGGGGCCAAGGAGGGGGTTAATGGGGTGGGGGAGGGGTGAAGGGGGAGGGGAAGGGGTGGGGGAGGGGCAGTGTGGGGGGTCCCGGGGGTGGGGGAGGGGCGGGGGTGGTGTGTTGGGTGGGGGAGGGGCGGGGGGTTTATGGGGGGTGGGGGAGGGGCCATGGAGGGGGTTAATGGGGGTGGGGGAGGGGTGATGGGGGGGGGGGACCTGGGGTGGGGGGAAGGGTGGGGGGTGGGGTGGGGGAGGGGCAGGGGGTTTATGGGGGGTGGGGGAGGGGCTGGGGGTGGGGGAGGGGGGAGGGGGTCCTGGGGGGTGTGGGGGAGGGGCCATGGAGGGGGTTAATGGGGTGGGGGAGGGGTGATTGGGGGGGGGACACACCTGGGGTGGGGGAGGGGTGGGGGTGAGGGGTGGGGTGGGGGAGGGGCAGGGCGTTTATGGGGGGTGGGGGAGGGGCGGGGGTGGGGGGAGGGGCAGGGGGGTTTGGAGGTGGGGGGAGGGGCCAAGGAGGGGTTAATGGGGGTGGGGGAGGGGTGATGGGGGGGGACCTGGGGTGGGGGGAGGTGCTGGGGGTGGGGGAGGGGTCCTGGGGGGGTGGGGGGAGGGGCCAAGGAGGGGTTGAATGGGTTGGGGGAGGGGTGAAGAGGGGGGGACCCGGGATGGGGGAGGGGCAGTGGGGGTGTCCAGGTGGTGGGGGAGGGGCAGTGGGGGGGTCCAGGTGGTGGGGGAGGGGCAGTGGGGGGGTCCCGGGGCGGGGGGTGAGGGTCAGTGGGGGGGTCCGTGGGGGGGTCTCTGACGCTGCCCCCGCAGGGGGGGAGGGGCGGATCCGGGGCTGCGGCAGCGTCGGCGGCTCCTGCCCGGGGCTCGTGGCGCTCGAGACCGCGGGCGGCCGCCAGGTGGCGCTGCGGTGCTGCGCGCGCTCCCAGTGTGACCCGGGTGAGGCAACTGGGGGGACTGGGAGGCACTGGGAGGGGATTGGGGGGGACTGGGAGGGGACTGGGAGGGACTGGGGGGGACTGGGAGGGGGATGGGGGGGACTGGGAGGGACTGGGAGGGGGATGGGAGGGGGATGGGGGGGGACTAGGAGGGACTGGGAGGGGACTGGGAGGGACTGGGAGGGACTGGGAGGGGGATGGGGGGGACTGGGAGGGACTGGGAGGGACTGGGAGGGACTGGGAGGGGACTGGGAGGGACTGGGAGGGACTGGGAGGGGACTGGAAGGGACTGGGAGGGGACTGGGAGGGACTGGGAGGGGGATGGGAGGGGACCGGGGGTCGCTGGCGGGGGTCACTGGTGGACACTGGGACATACTGGGAGGCACTGGGGTGGTCACTGGGGGATACTGGGAGGGACTGGGAGGAACTGGGACATACTGGGAGGCACTGGGGTGGCCACTGGGGGATACTGGGAGGGACTGGGAGGAACTGGGACATACTGGGAAGGACTGGGATGTTCACTGGGGGATACTGGGAGGCACTGGGGTGGTCACTGGGGGATACTGGGAGGGACTGGGAGGAACTGGGATATACCGGGAGGCACTGGGGTGGTCACTGGGAGATACTGGGAGGCACTAGGGTGGTCACTGGGGGATACTGGGAGGAACTGGGATATACTGGGAGGCACTGGGGTGGTCACTGGGACATACTGGGAGGCACTGGGGGGGGTCCACTGGGATTTCGGGGGGGGGCACTGGGACCACCCCCCCAGAACCAGTCCGTACCGGTCTATACCGGTCCGTACTGGCCCATACTGGTCCGTACTGGCCCGTACTGGTCCTTACTGGTCCGTACTGGTCGGTACTGGTCCTTACTGGTCCGTACTGGTCTGTACTGGCCCGTACTGGCCCGTACTGGTCTATACTGGTCTGTACTGGCCCATACTGGCCCGTACTGGCCCGTACTGGTCCTTACTGGTCCGTACTGGTCGGCACTGGCCGGCGCTGCAGAGGAGGAGGCGCCGTCGGGGCTGCGCTGCTGGAGCTGCGAGGGGCCCGATCCGGGGGGCTGCGCCCCCCAAGTGCTGCCCTGCGGGGGGGGGCGGACCCGCTGCGCCCTGGCCCGGACCCGGGGTGAGGGGGGGGGGGTGGGGGAGGCTGGGGGGGGCTGGGGGGGGCTGGGGGGGGATGTGGGGTGATGGGGGGGGGGCCTGGGGGGGGCTGGGGGGTGGGGGGGCTGGGGGGGATTTGGGGGGCTGAGGGAGGATGGGGGGGGTGGAGGGGGGTGGGGGGGGTGGGGGGCTGGGGGCTTTGGGGGGGTGGGGGGGGATGTGGGGTGATGGGGGGTGGGGGGGCTGGGGGGGGCTGGGGGGGGATGTGGGGGTGGGGGGGCTGGGGGGGGACCTGGGGGGGTGGGAGGGATGGGGGGGCTGGGGGGGGATGTGGGGCTGGGGGGGGCTTGGGGGGGGAAGTGGGGTGATGGGGGGTGGGGGGGCTGGGGGGGACCTGGGGGGGTGGGGGGGATGGGGGGGGGATGTGGGGTGATGGGGGTGGGGCCTGGGGGGGGATATGGGGCTGGGAGGGGCTGGGGGGGGGACTTGGGGGGCTGGGGGGCTGGGGGGGGATGTGGGGCTGGGGGGCACCTGTGGGGATGGGGGTTTGGGGGGGGAACCTGGGGGGGACTTGGGGGACTGGGGGGGATGGGGGTCTGGGGGGACCTGGGGGGTGGAGGGCTGGGGGGCTGGGGGGGGTGGGGGGGACCTGGGGGGGTGAGGGGCCTGGGGGGATGTGGGGTGATGGGGGGGGGGGCCTGGGGGGGGGATATGGGGCTGGGAGGGGCTGGGGGGGGAACTGGGTGGCTGGGGGGGCTGGGGGGGACCTTGGGGGGTGGGAGGGATGGGGGGGGTGGGGGGGACTTGGGGGCTGGGGGGCTGGGGGGGGGATGTGGGGCTGGGGGAGGATGTGGGGGGCTGGGGGGTGGGGGGGGGATGTGGGGGGGACTTGGGGGGTGGGTGGATGGGGGGGGATGTGGGGTGGGGGGATGTGGGGCTGGGGGGGGGACTTGGGGTGTGGGGGGGGATCTGTGGGGCTGGGGGGACTTGGGGGTCCCTATGGGCTCTATGGGTCTCTATGGGTCCCTATGGGTCCCTATGGGTCTCTATGGGTCCCTATGGGTCCCTATGGGTCTCTATGGGTCTCTATGGGTCCCAGTGGGTCCCAGTGGGTCCCTATGGGTCTCTATGGGTCCCAGCGGGTCCCTGACCCCCCCCCCGCCCCCAGGCCCCTCGGGGCAGCCCTGGCTGGTTCGGGGCTGCGCCAGCCCCGCCTGGTGCGAGACGCCGCTGGGGCTGGGGGCGGCCCCGGGGGGGCTTCGGCCCCTCTGCTGCCGGGGGTCCCTCTGCAACCGCCTCCCCGGGGACCCCCCCTCGGCCGCCCCCCGACCCCCGGCCCCCTTCGGCCTCCTCAGCATCCTCATCCTCCTCCTCCTGCCCCACATCGCTGCCCCACACGTCTGACCCCCCCCATTGGGGAGGGGGAGGGGGAAGGGGGGGAGGGGAGGGGCTGCTCCTCCCCCTTCCCCTCCCCCCTCTCTCCTCCCCCCCTCCAGTTAATTAATTATTAACTAATTAATTAATGAATTAAAGGTGGTTAATTGGTCGCTGGGTTCTTCCTTGGGGGGGGGGGGAGGGGAGCAAAAGGTTTCCTGCCCCACAAGTTGGGGGGCTGGGGGGGGAAGTGGGGCTGGGGGGATGTGTGGGGCTGGGGGGGGTCTGTGGGGCTGGGGGGGGTCTGTGGGACTGGGGGGGGAATCTATGGGGCTGGGGGATCTGTGGGGCTGGGGGGGATCTGTGGGGCTGGGGGGATGTGTGGGGCTGGGGGGGGTCTGTGGGGCTGGGGGGGGTCTGTGGGGCTGGGGGGGATCTGTGGGGCTGGGGGGGATCTATGGGGCTGGGGGGATCTATGGGGCTGGGGGGGTCTGTGGGGCTGGGGGGATCTATGGGGCTGGGGTGGATGTGGGGCTGGGGGGGCAGTTAGGGGGCTGGGGGGGGCTGGGGGGGATCTGTGGGGCTGGAGGGGGATCTGTGGGGCTGGGGGGGATCTATGGGGCTGGGGGGGATCTGTGGGGCTGGGGGGGATCTATGGGGCTGGGGTGTCTGTGGGGCTGGGGGGGGTCTATGGGGCTGGGGGGGACCTGTGGGGCTGGGGGGGGTCTGTGGGGCTGGGGGGGGATCTGTGGGGCTGGGGGGGATCTGTGGGGCTGGGGGGGGATCTGTGGGGCTGGGGGGGATCTGTGGGGCTGGGGGGGGATCTGTGGGGCTGGGGGGGAGTTGTGGGGCTGGGGGGGAGTTGTGGGGCTGGGGGGGATCTATGGGGCTGGGGGGGATGTGTGGGGCTGGGGGGGATCTATGGGGCTGGGGGGGGTCTGTGGGGCTGGGGGGGGTCTGTGTGTCCCTGTGGGGTGGGGGAGGGGTGACAACCCGCCTCGCCGGGGGTTGCGTCACCCCTGCCCCTCCCCCCACCCCTCCCCCTCCCCCCGGGGGGGTCCCGCCCCTGTGGGGCTGGGTGGGGCAGCCCCACACCCCTCCCCCCCCCCCTTGGGGTGACTCACTTGGGGGTGACTCAATGGGCGGGGGTGGGGTGCCCAGGGATGGGGGAGGGGCAGGGAGCGGGGCGGGGGGGGGGGATGGGGGGACAGGGATGTGGGGCAGGGCTGGGGGGCTGGGGGGCAGGGAGGGGGGCTCTGTGGGGCAGGGATGGGGGGTCTATGGGGCAGGGATTGGGGTGGTGTGGGGCAGGGACGGGGGGGGCTCTGTGGGGCAGGACTTGGGGGCTCTGTGGGGCAGGGATGGGGGGTCTGTGGGGCAGGGATGGGGGGCTCTGTGGGGCTGGGATGGGGGTTCTGTGGGGTGCTATGGGGCTGGGCTATGGGGCAGAGCTGGGGGTCTGTGGGGCGCTATGGGGCTGGGCTATGGGGCAGCACTATGGGGCTGGGCTATGGGGCTGGGCTATGGGGCAGGGCTGGGGGTCTGTGGGGCGCTGTGGGGCTGGGCTATGGGGCTGGGCTATGGGGTGAAGCCCCCCCCAGCCCCCCAGGTTCCCTGTGGCTGTGGGGCTGGGCTGTGGGGCTGGGCTGGGGGTCTGTGGGGCGCTATGGGGCTGGGTTATGGGGCAGGAGGAGGCCGTGGGCCGCGCTGTGGGGCTGGGCTATGGGGCAGCGCTATGGGGCTGGGTTATGGGGCTGGAATGGGGGTCTGTGGGGTGCTGTGGGGCTGGGCTGGGGGGTCTGTGGGGCGCTATGGGGCTGGGCTATGGGGCTGGAATGGGGGTCTGTGGGGTGCTGTGGGGCTGGGCTGGGGGTCTGTGGGGCGCTATGGGGCTGGGTTATGGGGCAGGGATGGGGGGGTCTGTGGGGCAGGGTTATGGGGCAGGAGGAGGCCGTGGGCCGCGCTGTGGGGCTGGGTTATGGGGCTGGAATGGGGGTCTGTGGGGCGCTATGGGGCAGGGCTATGGGGCAGGAGGAGGCCGTGGGCCGCGCTGTGGGGCTGGGCTGGGGGGCAGCGCTATGGGGCAGGGTTATGGGGCTGGGCTGGGGGTCTGTGGGGCAGGGCTGTGGGGCAGGGCTATGGGGCGGGAGGAGGCCGTGGGCCGCGCTGTGGGGCTGGGTTATGGGGCTGGGTTATGGGGCTGGGTTATGGGGCTGGAATGGGGGTCTGTGGGGCGCTATGGGGCTGGGCTATGGGGCAGGAGGAGGCCGTGGGCCGCGCTGTGGGGCTGGGCTGGGGGTCTGTGGGGCGCTATGGGGCGGGAGGAGGCCGTGGGCCGCGCTGTGGGGCGGGGAGCCCCGGGGCACCCCCAGCGCCCCCACCCCCGCCCCACCCTCGCGCTGCGCCCATAAGAGGGGGCGGCTGCGCCCCACGGCAGCCGTGGGGCACCCTGTGGGGCACCGTGTGGGGCAGGGGGCTGTGGGGCGCCGTGTGGGGCAGGGGGGGCACCGTGTGGGGCACCATGTGGGGCGGCCCCCAGCTGCTGCCGCTGCTGCTGCTGCTGCTGCCAGGTACGGGGGGGTGGGGGGGTGCTGGGGGGCAGGGGGGTGGGGGGGATGTGGGGCAGGTGGGGGGGATGTGGGGCGGGGGGGGGGGGTGGGGGGAGATGTGGGGCAGGTGAGGGGGGATGTGGGGCTGGACATGTGGGGCAGGTGAGGGAGCTGCTGGGGGGCTGGCGGGGTGGGGGGATGTGGGGCAGGTGGGGCAGGTGGGGGGCAGGTGAGGGGGGGATGTGGGGCTGGACATGTGGGGCAGGAGGGGTGGGACATGTGGGGCAGGTGTGGGGGCTGCTGGGGGGCAGGTGGGGCAGGTGAGGGGGGGAGATGTGGGGCAGGATGTGGGGCAGGAGGGGGAGCTGCTGTGGGGCAGGTGGGGGGGGATGTGGGGCTGGACATGTGGGGCAGGTGGAGGGGGAGATGTGGGGCAGGATGTGGGGCAGGAGGGGGGCTGCTGGGGGGCAGGTGGTGGGGGCTGCTGGGGGGCAGGTGGGGCAGGTGAGGGGGGAGATGTGGGGCAGGATGTGGGGCAGGTGGGGGAGCTGCTGTGGGGCAGGTGGGGTAGGTGGGGGGGCAGGTGGGGGGGATGTGGGGCAGGATGTGGGGCAGGTCAAGGGGGGATGTGGGGCAGGTGGGGGGGATGTGGGGTGGGACATGTGGGGCAGGAGGGGGCTGCTGGGGGGCAGGTGGGGGGTGGGATGTGGGGCAGGATGTGGGGCAGGTGGGGAGCTGCTGTGGGCAGGT
Organism: Gallinula chloropus; assembly: GCF_964237585.1. Lineage (NCBI taxonomy): Eukaryota > Metazoa > Chordata > Aves > Gruiformes > Rallidae > Gallinula > Gallinula chloropus. The sequence goes on along the minus strand of NW_028168252.1, from coordinate 18,067 downwards.
GGGGGGGATGTGGGGCAGGTGGGGTGGGACATGTGGGGCAGGTGTGGGGGCTGCTGGGGGGCAGGTGGGGCAGGTGAGGGGGGGATGTGGGGCAGGATGTGGGGGGGTGTGGGGTGGGATGTGGGGCAGGTGAGGGGGGGATGGGGGGCAGGTGGGGGGGCTGCTGGGGGCAGGTGGGGGGGATGTGGGGCAGGTGGGGGAGCTGCTGGGGGGCAGGTGAGGGGGGATGTGGGGCAGGTGGGGTGGGACATGTGGGGCTGGACATGTGGGGCAGCATGTGGGGCAGGATGTGGGGCAGGATGTGGGGCAGGATGTGGGGCAGGTGGGGGAGCTGCTGTGGGGCAGGTGGGGGGGATGTGGGGCAGGATGTGGGGCAGGTGGGGGGGATGTGGGGCAGGTGTGGGGCAGGTGGGGGGATGTGGGGCAGGATGTGGGGCAGGTGGGGCGGGATGTGGGGCAGGTGGGGGGGATGTGGGGCAGGTGTGGGGCAGGTGGGGGGGATGTGGGGCAGGTGGGGGGGGATGTGGGGCAGGTGGGGGGGGATGTGGGGCAGGTGGGGGGTTATGTGGGGCAGGATGTGGGGCAGGTGAGGGGTGTCAGGGCTCAGGTCTGTGGGGCTGAGGCGCTGTGGGGCGGGGGGACAAGGGGGAGGGAGTTGGGGGGGACGGGGGTGGGGGTCAGGCCGGGGGTCAGGCTGTGGGGCGCGGCACTGGGAGGTGCTGGGAAGGCACTGGGAGGCACTGGGAAGCACTGGGAGGGACTGGGAGGCGCTGGGAGGCACTGGGAGGTGCTGGGATGGGTCAGGCTGTGGGTCAGGCTGTGGGGCGCGGCACTGGGAGGCGCTGGGAGGCACTGGGAGGTGCTGGGATGGGTCAGGCCGGGGGTCAGGCTGTGGGGCGCGGCACTGGGAGGCGCTGGGAGGCACTGGGGCGGCACTGGGAAGCACTGGGAGGGCACTGGGAGGCGCTGGGATGGGTCAGGCTGTGGGTCGCAGCACTGGGAGGCACTGGGGGGGCACTGGGAGGCACTGGGAGGTGCTGGGAAGCACTGGGAGGTGCTGGGAGGCACTGGGAAGCACTGGGAGGGACTGGGATGGGTCAGGCTGTGGGTGAGGCTGTGGCTCGCGGCACTGGGAGGCACTGGGAGGCAATGGGAGGTGCTGGGAGGCACTGGGAAGGCACTGGGGGGGGGCACTGGGAGGTGCTGGGAGGCACTGGGAAGCACTGGGAGGGACTGGGAGGCACTGGGAGGGACTGGGGGGGCACTGGGAGGCACTGGGGGGGGCACTGGGAAGCACTGGGAGGCACTGGGGGGGCACTGGGAGGCACTGGGAAGCACTGGGAAGCACTGGGGGGGCACTGGGAGGCACTGGGAGGGCACTGGGAAGGCACTGGGGGGGGCACTGGGAAGCACTGGGAGCGACTGGGAAGCACTGGGAGGCACTGGGAGGGACTGGGAGGGACTGGGAGGTGCTGGGATGTGTCAGGCTGTGGGGGAGGGGCGTGAGCATGTTTGGGGGGGGAGGGGCCCTGTGGGTCACACAATGTGTGGGGCAGGCGCTGTGGGGCTGAGCTGTGGGGCTGGGGCTCTATGGGGCTGAGCTGTGGGTCACTGGATGTGTGGGGCAGGCGCTGTGGGGCTGAGGTGTGGGTCTGGGGCTCCGTGTGCCCCACTGATGTGTGGGGCAGGCGCTATGGGGCTGAGGTGTGGGTCACTGGATGTGTGGGGCAGGCGCTGTGGGGCTGAGGTGTGGGTCACTGGATGTGTGGGGCAGGCGCTGTGGGGCTGAGCTGTGGGGCAGGGGCCCTGTGGGTCACTGGATGTGTGGGGCAGGTGCTGTGGGGCTGAGGTGTGGGGCTGGGGCTCTGTGGGCCCCACTGATCTGTGGGTCACCGGATGTGTGGGGCAGGCGCTATGGGGCTCTATGGGGCTCTATGGGGCCCTGTGGGGCTCTGTGGGTCACCGGATGTGTGGGGCAGGCGCTGTGGGGCCCTATGGGGCTCTATGGGGCCCTGTGGGGCTCTATGGGGCCCTGTGGGTCACCGGATGTGTGGGGCAGGCGCTGTGGGGCTCTATGGGGCTCTATGGGGCCCTGTGGGGCCCTGTGGGTCACCGGATGTGTGGGGCAGGCGCTGTGGGGCTCTATGGGGCCCTGTGGGGCTCTATGGGGCTCTATGGGGCCCTGTGGGTCACCGGATGTGTGGGGCAGGCGCTGTGGGGCTGACGTGTCTCCGCTGTGGGGCCGGGAGCTGCCGCGACGCCGCCAACGTGACGTGTGACAGCGACGTCTGCGCCGAGGCCGCAGTGGCCGCCAGCTGGAGTGAGCTGTGGGGCTGGGGATGTGTGGGGCTGGGGGGATGTGGGGCTGGGGGGATGTGGGGCTGGGGGGGGTCTGTGGGGCTGGGGATGTGTGGGGCTGGGGGGGATGTGGGGCTGGGGGGATGTGGGGCTGGGGGGATGTGGGGCTGGGGGATCTGTGGGGCTGGGGGGATGTGGGGCTGGGGGCTCTATGGGGCTGGGGGGATGTGGGGCTGGGGGGATCTCTGGGGCTGGGGGGATGTGGGGCTGGGGGCTCTATGGGGCTGGGGGATGTGTGGGGCTGGGGGGATCTATGGGGCTGGGGGGGGTCTGTGGGGCTGGGGGGGGTCTGTGGGGCTGGGGGGGATCTGTGGGGCTGGGGGGATGTGGGGCTGGGGGCTCTATGGGGCTGGGGGGTCTATGGGGCTGGAGGGGATCTATGGGGCTGGGGGGGGTCTGTGGGGCTGGGGGGGATCTGTGGGGCTGGGGGGGATCTGTGGGGCTGGGGGGATCTATGGGGCTGGGGGAATCTGTGGGGCTGGGGGGATCTGTGGGGCTGGGGGGATGTGTGGGGCTGGGGGGATCTGTGGGGCTGGGGGGACTCTATGGGGCTGGGGGGGATCTGTGGGGCTGGGGGGGTCTGTGGGGCTGGGGGGGATCTGTGGGGCTGGGGGATCTGTGGGGCTGGGGGATCTATGGGGCTGGGGGGGCTCTATGGGGCTGGGGGGATCTATGGGGCTGGGGGGTCTATGGGTCTCTATGGGGCTGGGGTGTCTCTATGGGGCTCTATGGGTCTCTATGGGGCTGGGGGGTCTCTATGGGGCTCTATGGGGCTCTATGGGGCTGGGGGGGCTCTATGGGGCTCTATGGGGCTCTATGGGGCTGGGTGGCTCTATGGGGCTCTATGGGGCTCTATGGGGCTGGGGGGTCTCTATGTGGCTGGGGGCTCTATGGGGCTCTATGGTGCTGGGGGAGATCTATGGGGCTGGGGGGCTCTATGGGGCTGGGGGATCTATGGGGCTCTATGGGGCTGGGGGGCTCTATGGGGCTGGGGGGGGCTCTGTGGGGCTGGGGGGCTCTATGGGGCTGGGGGGGTCTCTATGGGGCAGTGGGTCTCTATGGGGCTGGGGGCTCTATGGGGCTGGGGGATCTATGGGGCTGGGGGGCTCTATGGGGCTGGGGGAATCTATGGGGATCTATGGGGCTCTATGGGGCTCTATGTGGCTCTATGGGGCTGGGGGCTCTATGGGTCTCTATGGGTCTCTATGGGTCTCTATGGGTCTCTATGGGTCCCTATGGGTCCCTATGGGTCTCTATGGGTCTCTATGGGTCTCTATGGGTCTCTGTGGGTCTCTGTGGGTCCCTATGGGTCTCTATGGTCTCTATGGGCTCTATGGGTCTCTATGGGTCTCTATGGGTCTCTATGGGTCTCTATGGGTCTCTATGGGTCCCTATGGGTCTCTATGGGTCTCTATGGGTCTCTATGGGTCTCTGTGGGTCTCTGTGGGTCCCTATGGGTCTCTATGGTCTCTATGGGTCTCTATGGGGTCTCTATGGGTCTCTATGGGTCTCTATGGGTCTCTATGGGTCTCTATGGGTCTCTATGGGGTCTCTATGGGTCTCTATGGGTCTCTATGGGTCTCTGTGGGTTTCTGTGGGTCCCTATGGGTCTCTATGGTCTCTATGGGCTCTATGGGTCTCTATGGGTCTCTATGGGCTCTATGGGTCTCTATGGGGTCTCTATGGGTCCCTATGGGTCCCAGGGGGTCCCTATGGGTCTCTATGGGTCTCTATGGGCTCTATGGGTCTCTATGGGTCCCTATGGGGTCCCTATGGGTCCCAGGGGGTCTCTATGGGCTCTATGGGTCCCTATGGGCTCCCAGCTGCCCCCGCCCCACGTGGCCCCTCCCCACGTGTCCCCTCCCCCCGCTCCTCTCTCTGATTGGCTGTTCCCCGCCCCCCGCAGGCCACGGCAGCTTCTGGTTGGAGGGCCGCGGCTGTGGGCGGGGCCAGCCCGGCGGCCACGCGCGGGCGCTCGAGCTCTTCGGCCTCGTGGTGTTTGTCCGGAGCCGCCAGTGCCGGGGGGGGGAGGGGTGCGGGGGGGGGGAACCCCTGAGCCCCCCCGGGGAGCTCAACCTGCCCGGTACGGGGCGCTGGGGGGGGCTGGGGGGGACTGGGAGGGACTGGGAGGGACTGGGAGGGGAATGGGGGGCACTGGGAGGGGAATGGGAGGGACTGGGAGGGGATTGGGAGGGGATTGGGAGGGACTGGGAGGGGATTGGGAGGGGATTGGGAGGGACTGGGAGGGACTGGGGGGCACTGGGAGGGACTGGGAGGGACTGAGAGGGGATTGGGAGGGACTGGGAGGGGATTGGGAGGGGATTGGGAGGGACTGGGAGGGACTGGGAGGGATTGGGGGGCACTGGGAGGGGAGTGGGAGGGACTGGGAGGGGATTGGGGGGGACTGGGAGGGACTGGGAGGGATTGGGAGGGACTGGGAGGGACTCGGAGGGGATTGGGGGGGACTGGGAGGGGAGTGGGAGGGGATTGGGAGGGACTGGGAGGGGATGGGAAGGGAGTGGGGGGGACTGGGGGGGGACTGGGAGGGACTGGGAGGGACTGGGAAGGGAGTGGGGGGGACTGGGAGGGGAGTGGGAGGGGATTGGGAGGGATTTGGGAGGGACTGGGAGGGGATTGGGAGGGACTGGGAGGGACTGGGAGGGGAGTGGGAGGGGATGGGAGGGGATTGGGAAGGACTGGGAGGGGATTGGGGGGGATTGGGGGGGACTGGAAGGGACTGGGAGGGACTGGGAGGCACTGGGAGGGATTGGGAGGGGAATGGGAGGGGATTGGGGGGCACTGGGAGGGGATTGGGAGGGGATTGGGAGGGACTGGGAGGGGATTGCAGGGGACTGGGAGGGGACTGGGAGGGACTGGGAGGGACTGGGAGGGGACTGGGCGGCTGGGAGGGACTGGGCAGGGATTGGGGGAGGAATGGGAGGCACTGGGAGGGGACTGGGAGGCACTGGGCGGGGACTGGGAGGGATTGGGAGGCACTGGGAGGCACTGGGAGCAACTGGGAGGGGACTGGGAGGCACTGGGCGGTCACTGGGAGGCACTGGGCGGCACTGGGTGGTCACTGGGAGGCACTGGGAGGGGACTGGGAGGCACTGGGAGGCACTGGGCGGGGACTGGGAGGCACTGGGAGGGCACTGGGAGGCACTGGGCGGCACTGGGTGGTCACTGGGAGGCACTGGGGGGGGACTGGGAGGCACTGGGAGGCACTGGGAAGGCACTGGGAAGGGACTGGGAGGCACTGGGAGGCACTGGGAAGGCACTGGGAAGGGACTGGGAGGCACTGGGAGGCACTGGGCGGTGACTGGGTGGTACTGGGAGGGGACTGGGAGGCACTGGGAGGGGACTGGGAGGCACTGGGCGGTCACTGGGAGGCACTGGGAGGGGACTGGGAGGCACTGGGATGGACTGGGAGAGGATTGGGAGGCACTGGGAAGTCACTGGGATGCACTGGGCGGTCACTGGGATGCACTGGGAGGGCACTGGGAGGCACTGGGAGGGGATTGGTGGGGGATTGGGGGTCACTGGGAGGACACTGGTGCTGACTGGTCCTTACTGGTCCCCCCGCAGGCAACGGCAGCGCGCGGGAGCCCAACGGGGCGCTGTGCTACGGCTGCCCCGACGCCGGGCGCTGCGCCGCCCCCAGCGTGGTGCAGTGCTACGGGCCCCTGCGCGCCTGTTTCCATGGCAACCTCACCCTCACGCTGGGTGAGGCGGGGGGGCGACGGGGGTGGGGGTGGCGGTTGCCATGGGGATGCTCTGGGGGGTTGCTATGGCAACGCTATATGGGGCCTTGGGGGGGTGGGGGGCTGTGGTTGCCATGGGGATGCTCTAGGGCCCAGTGGTTGCCATGGTAACGCTGTAGACCCCTAGAGCTGCATCTATGGGTTGCCATGGTGATGCTCTAGGGCCCTATAGGTGGGTCTATGGGTTGCCATGGTGATGCTATTTGGTCCAGTGGTTGCCATGGTGACGCTCCAGGGGTTGCCATGGGGATGCTCCGGGGGTTGCTATGGCAACGCTATATGGGGCCTTGGGGGGGTGGGGGGCTGTGGTTACCATGGGGATGCTCTAGGGCTCAGTGGTTGCCATGGAGACCATATAGGGCCCTAGAGCTGCATCTGTGGGTTGCCATGGTGATGCTCTAGGGCCCTATAGGTGGGTCTATGGGTTGCCATGGTGATGCTATAGGGCCCAATGGTTGCCATGGAGACCATATAGGACCCTAGAGCTGCATCTGTGGGTTGCCATGGTGATGCTATAGGGCCCAGTGGTTGCCATGGCAACGCTATAGCGCCCTATAGGTGGGTCTGTGGGTTGCCATGGTGACGCTATAGGGCCCCAGAGATGCTTCTATCAGTTGCCATGGCAACTCTGTAGGGCCCATAGTTCTCTCTGGTGATGCTATAGGGCTCAGTGGTTGCCATGGAGACCATATATGGACCCTAGAGCTGCATCTATGGGTTGCCATGGTGACGCTATAGGGCCCAGTGGTTGCCATGGAGACCATATATGGACCCTATAGCTGCATCTATGGGTTGCCATGGTGATGCTATTTGGTCCAGTGGTTGCCATGGTGACGCTCCAGGGGTTGCTATGGGGATGCTCCGGGGGGTTGCTATGGCAACGCTAGAGGGCCTTGGAGGGGGTGGGGGGCTGTGGTTGCCATGGGGATGCTGTAGGGCCCAGTGGTTGCCATGGTAACGCTGTGGGAGCCAGTGGTTGCCATGGGGATGCTCTAGGGCTCAGTGGTTGCCATGGAGACCATATAGACTCCTAGAGCTGCATCTATGGGGCGCCACGGCGACACTATAGGGCCCAGTGGTTGCCATGGTGATGCTCCATGGAGACCATATAGAACCCTATAGCTGCATCTCTGGGTTGCCATGGTGATGCTGTTTGGCCCAGTGGTTGCCATGGTGACGCTCCAGGGGTTGCTATGGGGATGCTCTGGGGGGTTGCTATGGCAACGCTATATGGGGCCTTGGGGGGGTGGGGGGCTGTGGTTGCCATGGGGATGCTCTAGGGCCCAGTGGTTGCCATGGTAACGCTGTGGGAGCCAGTGGTTGCCATGGTGACGCTGTAGACCCCTAGAGCTGCATCTCTGGGTTGCCATGGTGATGCTATAGGGCCCTATAGGTGGGTCTGTGGGTTGCCATGGTGATGCTATAGGGCCCCAGAGATGCTTCTATCGGTTGCCATGGCAACTCTATAGGGCCCACTGGTCTCTATGGCAACACTAGAGGGCCCAATGGTTGCCATGGAGACCATATATGGACCCTATAGCTGCATCTATGGGTTGCCATGGTGATGCTCTAGGGCCCTATAGGTGGGTCTATGGGTTGCCATGGCGACGCTATTGGGCCCAGTGGTTGCCATGGTGATGCTCTAGAGCCCAGTGGTTGCCATGGAGACCATATAGACCCCTAGAGCTGCATCTATGGGTTGCCATGGTGATGCTATTTGGTCCAGTGGTTGCCATGGTGACGCTCCAGGGGTTGCTATGGGGATGCTCCGGGGATTGCCATGGCAACGCTATATGGGGCCTTGGGGGGTGGTGGGGCGCTGTGGTTGCCATGGGGATGCTCTAGGGCCCAATGGTTGCCATGGAGACCATATAGGACACTATAGCTGCATCTATGGGTTGCCATGGTGACGCTCTAGGGCCCTATAGGTGGGTCTATGGGTTGCCATGGTGATGCTATTATTTGGCCCAGTGGTTGCCATGGGGATGCTCTAGGGCCCAGTGGTTGCCATGGAGACCATATATGGACCCTAGAGCTGCATCTATGGGTTGCCATGGCAACGCTATAGGGCCCAGTAGTTGCCATGGTGACGCTGTAGGGCTCAGTGGTTGCCATGGAGACCATATTTGGACCCTAGAGCTGCATCTATGGGTTGCCATGGTGACGCTATAGGGCCCTATAGGTGGGTCTATGGGTTGCCATGGTGATGCTATTTGGTCCAGTGGTTGCCATGGTGATGCTCTAGGGCCCCAGAGATGCTTCTATCAGTTGCCATGGCAACTCTATAGGGCCCACTGGTCTCTATGGCAACCCTAGAGGGCCCAATGGTTGCCATGGAGACCATATAGACTCCTATAGCTGCATCTATGGGTTGCCATGGCGACGCTATAGGGCTCAGTGGTTGCCATGGAGACCATATAGGACCCTAGAGCTGCATCTGTGGGTCGCCATGGCGATGCTATAGGGCCCAGTGGTTGCCATGGTGACGCTGTAGGGCCCTATAGGTGGGTCTGTGGGTCGCCATGGTGATGCTATAGGGCTCAGTGGTCGCCATGGAGACCCTATAGGGGGGTCTCTGGGTCAGGCTATGGGGGTTGTTGGTTGCTATGGCAACGTTATAGGGCCTCAGAGATGCTTCTAGGGGTCTCCATGGCAACCACTGGGCCCTATAGCATCACCATGGCAACCACTATAGGTGGGTCTATGGGTTCAATGGTTGCCATGGAGACCCTATACGGTCCAATGGTTGCCATGGCGACACTCTAAGGCCCTATAGGTCACTGTGGTGACACTATGGGATACAGAGGTTGCCATGGCAACGCTGTAGGGCCTGGTGGTCCCTGTGGCGATGCCCACTGGTCACCATGGTTGCCATGGTGACCCTTTAGGGCCCAATGGTTGCCATGGAGACCCTATAGGGCTCAGTGGTTGCCATGGCGACCGTATAGGGTTCAATGGTTGCCATGGCAACTGTATAGGGCTCAGTGGTTCCCATGGCGACCCTTTAGGGTTCAGTGGTTACCATGGCAACCCTATGGGGCCCAATGGTTGCCATGGTGACCCTATAGGGCCTAATGGTTGCCATAGCAACCGTATAGGGCTCAATGGTTGCCATGGAGACCCTATAGAGCTCAGTGGTTGCTAAGGAGACCCTATAGGGCCCAATGGTTGCCATGGAGACCCTATAGGGCCCTATAGGTGCATCTGTGGGTCGCTGTGGTGACACTATGGGATGCAGAGGTTGCCATGGCAACGCTATAGGGCCTAATGGTTGCCATGGTGACCCTATAGGGCCTAATGGTTGCCATGGCGACCCTATAGGGCTCAGTGGTTGCCATGGAGACCCTATAGGGCCTAATGGTTGCCATGGAGACCCTGTAGGGCCCAGTGGTTGCTATGGAGACCCTATAGGGCCCACTGGTTGCCATGGTGACCCTATAGGGCCCTATAGGTGCATCTGTGGGTTGCTGTGGTGTCACTATGGGATGCAGAGGTTGCCATGGCGACCCTATAGGGCCCAGTGGTTGCCATGGAGACCCTATTAGGCCAACTGGTTGCCATGGTGACCCTATAGGGCCCAACGGTTGCCATGGTGACCCTATGGGGCTCAGTGGTTGCCATGGAGACCCTATAGGGCCTAATGGTTGCCATGGAGACCGTATAGGGCCTAATGGTTGCCATGGAGACCCTATAGGGCCTAATGGTTGCCATGGAGACCGTATAGGGCCCACTGGTCGCCATGGCGACACTGGGTGGGTGGGGGAGGGGCCGGTTGGTCTCCACGGTGCTGACACCCCCCCCCCTGTCCCCTCCCCCCACAGACGGCATCAGCCAATGGCGGGAGGTTCGCGGCTGCGCCCGCGCCGAGCGCTGCGGCCCGGAGACGCGCGGCGACGCCATAGTGAGGCTGAGCGGCTCCTGCTGCGTCGGCGACCTCTGCAACGGGCCCCCCGCCAACCGCACGCTCTTCGCCCCCGACCGGCCCCGTCTGCAGCTCCTCCCCCACGCCCACGGCCCCACCGCCCCGCCCAACGCCACCCAGGAAGAGGCCACGGCCAGCGCGGCCGACGGTGACGTCAGCGGCGGCGACAAGATGGCCGCCAACGACTCCAAGGTGGCGGCCAGAGGCTCCAAGATGGCCGCCGGTGACCTCACTAGAGCCAAGATGGCGGCCAACGACTCCAAGATGGCGGCCAATGACTCCAAGATGGCTGCCAATGACTCCAAGATGGCGGCCAACGACTCCAAGATGGCTGCCAATGACTCCAAGATGGCGGCCAGCGGCCCCAAGATGGCCGCCAGTGACGTCACCAGCACCAAAATGGCGGCCAACGACTCCAAGATGGCGGCCAGCGGCCCCAAGATGGCCGCTGGTGACGTCACCAGCACCAAGATGGCGGCCAACGACTCCAAGATGGCCGCCGGTGACGTCACTAGAGCCAAGATGGCGGCCAACGACTCCAAGATGGCGGCCAACGACCCCAAGATGGCCGCCGGTGACGTCAGCAGCGACGCCAAGATGGCGGCCGGAAGTCCCGCCCCCCGCACGCAGCGCCCCCTGGAGCGCAAACACCCCATCCCGGTGGGGCGGGGCCACCTCACAACGAGGCCGGGCTGGCTCCTCCCCCTCCTGCTGCTGCCCCGCCTCTGATTGGTGGAGGGGGGGGTCTGGCCACGCCCCCTCCCCCCTCCCGACAGCCAATAAACAGCCTGGCCCGGGCGGGGGAGGGGCCCCGGCGCCTCCCAGTTCAGAGTCGGGCCCGACCAGTCAGGGTTTGGGCCTCCCAGTTGGGTTCTGGGGGGCTCCCAGTAAGATATGGCGGCTCCCAGTTTGGGTTTCGGGGCTCCCAGTTGGCTACTGGTGGCCCCAGTTGGGTTCTGAGGGGCTCCCAGTTCAGAGTCGGGCCGGACCAGTAAGGGTTTGGGCCTCCCAGTTGGCTACTGGTGGCCCCAGTTGGGTTCTGGGGGGCTCCCAGTAAGATATTGCGGCTCCCAGTTGGGTTTCGGGGCTCCCAGTTGGCTACTGGTGGCTCCCAGTTGGGTTCTGGGGGGTTCCCAGTTCAATTCTGAGGCTCCCAGTTAAGAGTCTGGCCATCCCAGTAAGATCCCGAGGCTCCCAGTTGGCTACTGGTGGCCCCAGTTGGTCTTTCAGGGGGCTCCCAGTAAGATATTGTGGCTCCCAGTTTGGATTTTGGGGCTCCCAGTTGGCTACTGGTGGCCCCAGTTGGGTTCTGAGGGGCTCCCAGTAAGATATTGCGGCTCCCAGTTGGGTTTCGGGGCTCCCAGTTGGCTACTGGTGGCCCCAGTTGGTCTTTCAGGGGGCTCCCAGTAAGATATGGCGGCTCCCAGTTTGGTTCTTACCATCCCAGTTGGGTTCTGGGGGGGCTCCCAGTTGAATTTTGAGCATCCCAGTTAAGATACGGTGGCTCCCAGTTGGGTTTCGGGGCTCCCAGTTGGCTACTGGTGGCCCCAGTTGGGTTCTGAGGGGCTCCCAGTTCAGAGTCGGCCCGGACCAGTAAGGTTTTGGGGCTCCCAGTTGGCTACTGGTGGCCCCAGTTGGGTTCTGAGGGGCTCCCAGTAAGATATTGCGGCTCCCAGTTGGGTTTCGGGGCTCCCAGTTGGCTACTGGTGGCCCCAGTTGGGTTCTGAGGGGCTCCCAGTTCAGAGTCGGGCCGGACCAGTAAGGGTTTGGGCCTCCCAGTTGGCTACTGGTGGCCCCAGTTGGGTTCTGGGGGGCTCCCAGTAAGATATTGCGGCTCCCAGTTGGGTTTCGGGGCTCCCAGTTGGCTACTGGTGGCTCCCAGTTGGGTTCTGAGGGGCTCCCAGTAAGATATGGCAGCTCCCAGTTGGGTTTTGGGCCTCCCAGTTGGCTACTGGTGGCCCCAGTTGTTCTTTCAGGGGGCTCCCAGTAAGGTTTTGCAGCTCCCAGTTGGGTTCTGGTGGCCCCAGTTGGGTTCTGAGGGGCTCCCAGTAAGATATGGCGGCTCCCAGTTGGGTTTTGGGGCCTCCCAGTTGGCTACTGGTGGCTCCCAGTTTGGTTTGGTGTCTCCCAGTTGGGTTTCTGGGGCTCCCAGTTGGGTTCTGGGGGGCTCCCAGTTCAATTCTGAGGTTTCCAGTTAAGAGTCTGGCCATCCCAGTAAGATATTGCAGCTCCCAGTTGGCTACTGGTGGCCCCAGTTGGTCTTTTGGGGGCTCCCAGTAAGACACCCACAGCCTCCCAGTTGGGTCCTGCCCCTCCCAGTTGCCTACTGGTGCACCCAGTAAGACTTTGATGCCCTCCCAGTTGGATCCCAGTCCCTCCCAGTTGGGTCCCAGTCCATCCCAGTAGGTCCCAGTTGGGTCCCAGTCCCTCCCAGTAGGGTTCCAGTCCCTCCCAGTTGGGTCCCAGTCCCTCCCAGTAGGGTCCCAGGCCCTCCCAGTCCATCCCAGTTGGGTCCCAGTCCCTCCCAGTAGAGTCCCAGGCCCTCCCAGTCCATCCCAGTTGAGTCCCAGTCCCTCCCAGTAGGGTCCGAGTCCATCCCAGTTGGGTCCCAGTCCCTCCCAGTAGGTCCCAGTCCTTCCCAGTAGGGTCCCATTTGGGTCCCAGTCCCTCCCAGTAGGTCCCAGTCCCTTCCAGTAGGGTCCCAGGCCCTCCCAGTTGGGTTCCAGTCCCTCCCAGTAGGTCCCAGGCCCTCCCAGTAGGGTCCCAGTCCATCCCAGTAGGGTCCCAGGCCCTCCCAGTCCATCCCAGTTGAGTCCCAGTCCCTCCCAGTAGGGTCCCAGGCCCTCCCAGTCCCTCCCAGTAGCGTCCCCGTCCCTCCCAGTCCATCCCAGTTGGGTCCCAGTCCCTCCCAGTAGAGTCTCAGGCCCTCCCAGTCCATCCCAGTTGAGTCCCAGTCCCTCCCAGTAGGTCCCAGTCCCTCCCAGTCCACCCCAGTTGGGTCCCAGTCCCTCCCAGTTGTTCCCAGTCCCTCCCAGTAGGGTCCCAGTCCATCCCAGTTGGGTCCCAGTCCCTCCCAGTAGGTCCCAGTCCCTCCCAGTCGGGTCCCAGTCCCTCCCAGTAGGGTCCCAGTCCATCCCAGTTGGGTCCCAGGCCCTCCCAGTCCATCCCAGTTGAGTTCCAGTCCCTCCCAGTAGGGTCCCAGGCCCTCCCAGTTGGGTCCCAGGCCCTCCCAGTAGGTCCCAGTCCCTCCCAGTCGGGTCCCAGTCCCTCCCAGTAGGGTCCCAGTCCCTCCCAGTGGGTCCCAGTCCCTCCCAGTGTGTCCCAGTTGGGTCCCGGGGGGCGTGGCCTCGGTGATGTCACCCCACGTGGCCCCTCCCCCCACAGGAGCCGCCGCAGCCAATCAGAGCGTTTATTGGGGGAGGGGGGTGTGGCCAAGGGCGGGTCCCGGCCTCCTATTGGCTGGGGGCCTCGGGGGGCGGGGCCGGGGGGGCGTCGTCCTGGATCCCGCAGCGGAGATTGGCCGGGACGGCGACGTCTGCGGAGACCAGTATGGACCAGTATGGACCAGTACAGACCAGTATAAACCAGTACAGACCAGTACAGACCAGTATGGACCAGTACAGACCAGTATAAACCAGTATAAACCAGTATAAACCAGTACAGACCAGTACGGACCAGTATGGACCAGTATAAACCAGTATAAACCAGTACAGACCAGTACAGACTAGTATAAACCAGTACAGACCAGTATAAACCAGTATGAACCAGTACAGACCACAACAGACTGAGATAGCCCCCCCAGTATGACCCCCAGTATCACCAGTATGACCCACTCTGCCCACCAGTATAACCCAGTATCACCCCAGTATGGCCCATTATACCCCCAGTATGAACCAGTATAACCCAGTCTGCCCACCAGTATCACCAGTATAACCCACTATGGCCCACTATTCCCCCCCAGTATGACCCAGTATGACACCGGTATGACCAGTATAAGGTCCAGTACCACCAGTATGACCCATTATGCCCCCCCAGTATGACCCCAGTATAGCCCAGTATCACCCAGTATGACGTCCAGTCCCCCCCAATCTCCTCCCAGTCCCCCCCAGTTGCTCCCAGTCCCTCCCAGTCCCCACAAATCCCCTCCCAGTCCCTCCCAGTCCCCTCCCAGTCACCCCCAATCCCCTCACAGTCCCTCCCAGTCCACTCCAGTGGTCTCCCAGTATCTCCCAGCCCCACCCGGTGCCCCTTATCTCCCTCCCAGTTGCCTCCCAGTCCCTCCCAGTCCCTCCCAATCCCCTCCCAGTCCCTCCCAGTCCCCCCCAATCCCCTCCCAGTCCCTCCCAGTCCCTCCCAGTGCCTCCCAGTCCCTCCCAGTTGCCTCCCAGTCCCTCCCAGTCCCTCCCAATCCCCTCCCAGTCCCTCCCAGTCCCCCCCAATCCCCTCCCAGTCCCTCCCAGTCCCTCCCAGTGCCTCCCAGTCCCTCCCAGTTGCCTCCCAGTGCCCCTCCCATTCCCCTCCCAGACCCCTCCCAGTCCTTCCCAGTGCCCTCCCAGTATATCCCAGTCCCATCCCAGTGCCCCTCATCTCCCTCCCAGTCCCTCCCAGTCCCTCCCAGTGCCTCCCAGTCCCTCCCAATCCCCTCCCAGTCCCTCCCAGTCCCCCCAATCCCCTCCCAGTGCCTCCCAGTGCCTCCCAGTGCCCCCAGTACCCATCATGCGGGGCCGGGGCAGGTTCAGCTGCTCCATCACCGTCACGAACTGGTCGGGGCTCAGGGTGAGTCGGGGGTTGAACCGTCGCTCCTCCCCCACCGTGGAGACCGTGTGGCCTGGGGGGGGAGGGGCGGGTCAGGGAGGGGGAGGGGTGGGGGGTCACCCCTCCCCCACCCCCACCTCACACCACCCCCCCCTCCCCCACCCCCTCAAAACCCTCCCCCACCCCCAAATCCCCCCTATAGAGCCCCTCCCCCCACCCCTTTGAGCCCCTCCCCCACCCCTTCCCCTCCCCCACCCCTCAGTGCCCTCCCCCACCCCCAGACCCCTTCCCCCACCCTTCCCCTGCCCCTCCCCCTCACCCCAGACCCCTCCCCCACCCCCCCCCCCCCAGACCCCTCCCCCACCCCCCTCAAACCCCTCCCCCCACCCCTTCCCCTCCCCCACCCCAAACCCCTCCCCCACCCTTCCCCTGCCCCTCCCCCTCACCCCAGACCCCTTCCCCACCCCCCAAATCCCCCCTTTGAGCCCCTCCCCCACCCCAGTCCCGCTCTTCCTCCTCCCCCAGCCCCTCCCCCACCCCCCAGCCCCTCCCCCCACCCCCAAATCCCCCCTATAGAGCCCCTCCCCCACCCCTTGATCCCCTCCCCCACCCCTCTAACCCCCCCTTTGAGCCCCTCCCCCACCCCAGCCCCCCTGCCCCTTCTCCCCGCCCCTCCCCCACCCCCCAGTGCCCCTCCCCCACCCCCCAGCCCCCCTCTGCCCCCTCCCCCAGCCCTCCCCCACCCCAGCCCCCCCTGCCCCTTCCTCCAGCCCCTCCCCCACCCCCCCGCCCCTCCCCCACCCCCCCCTCTGCCCCCTCCCCCAGCCCCTCCCCCACCCCCAGTGCCCCGCCCCCACCCCCAAACCCCTCCCCCACCCCCCAATTCCCCCCTATAGAGCCCCTCCCCCCACCTCAGCCCCTCCCCCCACCCCCCAAACCCCTCCCCACCCCCCAATTCCCCCTATAGAGCCCCTCCCCCCACCTCAGCCCCTCCCCCCACCCCCCAAACCCTTCCCCACCCCCCAATTCCCCCTTTGAGCCCCTCCCCCACCCCAGCCCCCCCTGCCCCCAGCCCCTCCCCCACCCCTGCCCCTCTCCCACCCCCAGTGCCCCTCCCCCACACCCCAGACCCCTCCCCCACCCCTTCCCCTGCCCCTCCCCCCACCCCTGCCCCTCCCCCACCCCCAGCCCCTCCCCACCCCAGCCCTCCCCACCCCACCCAGTGCCCCTCCCCCACCCCCTCAAACCCCTCCCCCACCCCCAATTCCCCCTTTGAGCCCCTCCCCCACCCCAGCCCCCCTGCCCCCTCCCCCCACCCCCTCCCCCACCCCCCAGCCCCTCCCCCACCCCAGCCCCCCTGCCCCCTCCCCCAGCCCCTCCCCCACCCCAGCCCCTCCCCCACCCCCAGTGCCCCTCCCCCACCCCAGCCCCCCTGCCCCCTCCCCCAGCCCCTCCCCCACCCCTGCCCCTCCCCCACCCCCGCCCCTCCCCCACCCCCAGTGCCCCTCCCCCACCCCAGCCCCTCCCCCCCCCCGCCCCTCCCCCACCCCCGTAGTCGTGTCCCGGGAACACGCGACACTCGTCCGGCAGGGTGAAGATTTTCTCGTGCACCGAGCGGTACAGGGTGCGGGGGCAGCCTGAGACCAGTACAGACCAGTAAGAACCAGTAAGAACCAGTAAGAACCAGGACAGACCACTACGACCACTACAGACCAGTACGCACCAGTAAGAACTAGTACGGAACAGTACACACCACTACAGACCAGTACAGACCAGTACGCACCAGTAAGAACCAGTAAGAACCAGTACAGACCAGTAAGAACCAGTACAAATCACTACGGACCACTACAGACCAGTACGGACCAGTACGGGCCAGTGACAGCGCCCCAACCCAACCCCAACCACAGACACCCCCACCCTCCCAGTTACCTCCCGTATATCCCAGTATACCCCAGTATATCCCAGTCCATCCCAGTGCCCCTCCCAATCCCTCCCAGTCCGCCCCAGTGCTCTCCCAGTATATCCCAGTCCCTCCCAGCCCCTCCCAGCGCCCCTCAACTCCCTCCCAGACCCCTCCCAGTCTATCCCAGTGCCCTCCAGTATATCCCAGTCCATCCCAGTCGCATCCAGTCCCTCACAGTTGCCTCCCAGTCCATCCCAGAGCTCTCCCAGTGCCCCCCTGGCCCCTCCCAGTCCCTCCCAGCATATCCCAGTCCCCTCCCAGTGCATCCCAGTGCCCCTCAACCCCCTCCTAGTCGCTTCCAGTATATCCCAGTCCCCTCCCAGTCCCATCCCAGTCTATCCCAGTGCCCCTCATCCCCCTCCCAGTCCCTCCCAGTCCATCCCAGTTAACTCCCAGTCCACTCCAGTGCCCCTCAACTCCCTCCCAGTCCATCCCAGTTAACTCCCAGTCCATCCCAGTGCCCCTCAACTCCCTCCCTGTCCCTCCCAACGCCCTCCCAGTCCCTCCCAGTCCCCTCCCAGCCCCTCCCAGTCCCTCCCAGTCCCTCCCAGTATATCCCTGTCCCTCCTAGTCCCCTCCCAATCCCTCCAGTCCCCTCCCAGTCCATCCCAGTGCCCTCAAGCCCCTCCCACTCCCTCCCAGTATATCCCAGTCCCCCTCCCAGTCCCTCCCAGTATATCCCAGTCCCTCCCAGTCCCCTCCCAGTCCCTCCCAGTCCCCTCCCAGTCCCCTCCCAGTATATCTGTCCCCTCCGAGTCCCATCCCAGTTGCCTCCCAGTCCATCCCAGTGCCCCTCAACCTCCTCCCAGTCCTTCCCAGCCCCTCCCAGCCCCTCCCAGTCCCCTCACAGTCCCTCCCAGTATATCCCAGTCCCTCCCAGTTCCCTCCCAGTATATCCCAGTCCCTCCCAGTCCCTCCCAGTCCCCCCCAGTCCCTCCCAGTCCCCTCCCAACCCCTCCCAGCCCCTCCCCATCCCTCCCAGTCCCTCCCAGTCCCTCCCAACCCCCTCCCAGTCCCTCCCAGCCCCTCCCAGTCCCCTCCCAGTGCTCCCAGTACCCTGCTGGAAGTCGGTGCGGCCGCAGCCGCGGATCAGGAGGGCGTCGCCGGTGAAGGCGGCCGATTGGTCGTCCAGGACCCACGTGATGCAGCCGGGGGTGTGGCCGGGCGTGGCCAGAGCCCGCAGGGCCTGGGGGAGGGGCAGGCTGGCTCCCGCCCCTCCCCCACCCCGCCCGCAGGGACCCCTCCCCCCCACAGCCTGCCCCTCCCCCCACCCCCCAATCCTGCCCCTCCCCCACCCCATGGCCCCTC